>NC_079437.1:34943717-35233717 GCF_903798145.1 Danio aesculapii
TATGAATTTGTTGACAGAACAAAAGCATTTGAAAATAGAAGCTTTCCTGTGTTGTTTCTGCCAAAATAAAAACTCTGCTGTGTTACATTTGAAAACTAAGATGAAAAAAATAAGAAATTTATTAAAACAAAGAATATTTTGAAATTTTACTGTAGCTCTAAAAAAATATTTTAATGCTTTAGTTTAGGTACTAATTCTCTCCATTAACTAGTGGCTTACAACCTGCCTATTATTAAGATATTATTATTATTTTTTGTACTGAAAAAGTATGATCTCATTCCAGATCTAGACATGGATAATAACCCTTTTCAAGGTATACTTAAATCCAAAACTTTCTGCTATACCGTTCCTATGGTATATATACATTTTTTATGTTTGTTTGAAGTTTTTAAATTGTAATGAAATTTGTGTGTTTGAAACTAATGAAGAGAGCAATAATTCATTTAAATTATTTAGCCTGACATTTTTATTGCTACAAAATATTTTAAATGTTTCTCAAACTAAAACATATTGTGCATATAATGAGGAAAGAGGAAAAAAAGTAGTTGTTTTTTACCCAGACATTGAAATAGAATATACTTTAGAGCAGTGATTACAATACCGTCAAACTGTGATATTTTTATCCAAGGTTATCATACCGTCAGACTCTCATTGCCTACTCAATACCTAAACCCAACTTCTACCTTACTAACTATTAATAAGCTGCCAATAAGGAATTTATTGAGCTAAAAGTCTTAGTTAATGGTTTGTTACTAGCGAAAATTGCACCTTAAATCACAGTGAGACAATAATGATAATAATACATTTCGCAATGAGCTGCTTCCCAACTTGTTTTACCCATTTGTTAACTTAATAATGCATATTCAGTGATGTTTAGCCCATTACAGCTTCTTTTAAAGAATAACAGTAATTACATTATTTAAAAAATGAACCAATATGAATAATTAGACGTGCTTCCCTGATTACAAATCCATGCCAACAAATGAACCTTATTAGATTTTAGTTTTTCTCAAGAGCTATGAAAAAAAACACCTTCCTAATCCTTCGTCTGGTAAACAGCAGTACATCATTGATCCAGCACAGGCGGTCAGAGATGTGGAAAAGTGTGACTTCTATTCTTAGAAAAGCATCCTGTCTCTCCATCTGAGTCTCAGGCTCACCTGATGATGTCGATGTGGCCGTTCTTGGCAGCTAGATGAAGTGGGCTGGTGCCGTTGGGATCAGTGGAGTCTCCCGGTTTGGGCTCCAGCAGAGCAGCACACATGTTACTGTTCAGAAGCAGCTGGACCACCTGCAGGCCAAACAGATGACCATACACACACAGAGAGGCCAATTAGAGACATGAAAAAGACATGCAAGTAGTTTGACAGCGACCAAAAAAAGCAGCATGTGACTCACCCCGACCCGGCCGAATTCACAAGCCAGGTCCAGAGGAGTCTTTCCAGCATTGTCCACTATGCAGGGGTTCGACTGGTGCTGCAGAAGCATCTCAGACTGTAGGCAGGAAATAACTGCTTAGTTCATGGTTTGAGTATAATATCGGTTGCATATCAGTTATTAGCCTGTTATTAAAATGAAAACTGTATGTTGATATTTAATCATATAAAATATATTAAGTAACATTAATGACTGTTTATCTGTAAATAAAATACATATCTTGGCTGAATTCAGATCATTCTGAAAGATTCTTTGCAGATAATCTGTAGCACACATAAATGTAAAAATGCCTTTGCAAGAATGTTAAACTCAAATACAGTATATACAGCCACATTTTGGCTATTTCGGCCAATAAAATAGTATCATGATTATTTTTAAATACATATTTATTGCATTGTTTACTTACCATTAATGGGAAAGTACATGCTTTATACATACAAATATGTGATACATATGATTTGAGTTGGTTTTTCACAAAAATTCTGCATTTCCACTTTATTTTTTCTGTATTCTGTCTTATGATTTCATGTAAATGTCAGAATGGGACCTAATGAAATTTTAAAACTTGAATAATTTCATAAATCTTGTTAAAAAACAAAAAATTATTTACCAATAAAACTGTTTTGTCTGTTAATTATTATTAAATTATTAAGTATTATGTTTGAGTTTGTAGAACATGAAGACTTATTTGAAACATACACTGGCTGTCATACAGTATTTATTTCTGTGGTGTGATAGGCTGCTGTACTAAATTACCATAGTTATTGATTATGGCTTGATCCAAAGACTAGACATATAGTTTTGAATGGAGAAAAGTGTAACCCCGTTACAATATGGTGAATGAAACCCCGCCTACTAGTACAGGAGCCAGTCATCGATCAATGTAGACTGACGTTTCTTCAGGGGAGAAGCTCAGACCAGACGTGTGCTTTTACAACAGTTTATGTGGTCAACAAACACGCTGGAATCTCAGCAAAAACTTGTTTCACAGACCTAAGAAATATATCCACATAAAGCTTGAAATCTGTACTTCTAAATGAACTAAGTGCACTTGAAAACAAATGTTTTCTGGTTTTTTAATCTGTTTGAAAGAACATGAGGTACAGTCCATCCTGTCAAACGCGCATCACATGACATCAACTACTCAAACACCCACAAACTTGTAAACAAAGAGTCGCTGTCATTTCTGGAGGAGGTTCACCATCAAGACCAAGTTGTGAACTCCAGAAGAAAAGTGCAATCTGACAATCATTATTTAGAGTATGATAGTGTGTAGAATGGTGTTGAGTATAAGAATACTTTGAAAGTGGTGATTTTTGATCGTAAATCAATTTCAATCATAAATGAGATTGGTGTCGTAATCTCTTTTTTTTTGAGTGCGCATGCGCATTAGCTCGAGCAACCTGAAAAAAAAATGATGATTCCTAATATGCAATGTAATTGTAAGCTTGGCAAACAGTTTTGGAGAATTTGATGTTTCCACATTCAGACAGACTGCCCTAGCATACTACCCGAGAGGCATTTCAAAGATTGCTGCCAAGTGAAATGACTTGCCTTAAAGGTACTTTGCTTGACCTCAACTTTTTAGATCAATAGCCACTCAGCATTTTTACTCTCTGCCTTTTTTTTGCTGGGAAATTACTTTAATCAGTGAAATATGAGTAAATATGAAGTTCGTTTTTTTTGTAATTTTTAGATCTTTTTGTGTGCAGTTGAAGAGTACAATTGCAAAAAAAATAAATAACGTGATTTATATAAATGAGTAAAACTGTAATTTTGTTTTGTCATTTTCATAAATCTTTTTAATTATATTGTTCATTGAAGAGTACAATTTCAAAAAATAGATTTCTGATTTTTTTAAAACAGCGGGTATCCATTTTTTCAATTCAACTGCAATCTCTCTCCCTCCTTCTCTCTCCCTCTCTATCTTTCTATTATATATACGAAGCCCTTTTCCGTTATGAAAACATTTATTCGTTCAGAATGAGAGACATTTTTAGGGCACTATAAAGACTTTAATTCTTATATTTGCTTAATATTTGCACCCTAGGCCTATGCTTCTCACCATGTATTGTAGACATCTTTTCTAAAACATACAGTATAGAGTAAAAGCATAATAGAGTTGTAGTCAGAATTACTAAACCCCCTAAATTATTCACCCCCCTGTTTATTTTTTCCCTAATTTCTGTTTAACGGAGATAAGATTTTTTCAGCACATTTCTAAACATAATAGTTTTAATAACTCATTTCTAATAACTGATTTATTTTATCTTTGCCATGACGACAGTGCATAATATTTCATTACATATTTTTCAAGTCACTTCTATACAGCTTAAAGTGACATTTAAAGGCTTAACTAGCTTAATTAGGTTAACTAGGCAGGTTAGTGTATTTAGGCAAGTTATTGTATATTGATGGTTTGTTCTGTAGACAGTCAAAAAAATATATAGCTTAACAGGGCTAATAATTTTGACCTTAAAATGGCTTTAAAAAATTAAAAACTGGTTTTATTCTAGCCGAAATAAAACAAATAAGACTTTCTCCAGAAGAAAAAATATTATAAGACATACAGTGAAAATATCCTTGCACTGTTAAACATAATTTGGGAAACTTACTTAAAAAAAGAAAAAAAAAAGTTTCTTTCAAAGGGGTTTAATAATGCTGATTTCAACTGTATGTATATAATACACAAACGCCACACTTTTAACCCAAACACATGCATTAGCACCACACAAAAGGCCATATTTATTTCCTATGTCTATTTATGGAAAAGAACAAAGAATAATAGCCACAATATCTACTTCAAACTGCCTCTTCAATAAGTGGTTGAAACTCTGACAGAAAAAGGGTTGAAGTGTGTGCCTTGTGCGTTTCATTAAACGCATGTGTGTGGGTTGAAGGAGCTTCAAAGCATTTACTCGTCAGGTTCTGCTTCCAAGTTGTCAGTATCTATAATGGCATTGCAGCTCTTTTATCATACAGGTCTGCTCGTATGGCGTCTTTGAAGAACAGCGGGTCTGGAGCTGAAGCAGCGTGTACTCACCACGTCATAATGTCCGTGCTGAGCGGCCAGGTGCAGGGGGATCTGACCCTCATCCGACTGACCGTTCACTGAAGAGCCCGACTTCAGCAGCAGCTTCATGGGCTCTGACTTCCCCTGCCATGCGGCATAATGTAGAGGACGCATCCCTGAAGCATGAAAGAAAAACACTTCATATTAGCACACTCACAACATTTTCCCACATGTGACTACTACATTTAAAATTACGGGATGTGCTTCCAAATGGATGTGAATTTTCATTAAAAGTAACTGAAATAAATGCTTCAAATGCATTACAAATAATCAACATATTGTCAGATGAATGTTTCGTTTTGTGATATATTTTTATCTATAATGAAAACAACACTTGTTTTTTTAATGTGACATCAGTATCACTACTGTGGCCAAAGCTCTTTTGAGATCACTAAGGGTTTTTTTGTTCCTCTTTGTACATCTTATATAGAAGTATTAAAAAGATTGCAGCAGAAAGTCTTTTGTGGTTTTTCATGGACTGCTAGTAATTTATTATTTCTAATTAGATTTGTCTTAATATTTCAGTTCCTCCAGGAATTTGTGAATTTAATGGTTCTTGTGAGAAAAAAGAAAATGAATATTTTAAAGCAAAAGTTTTCTCTTTTTCACAGCAAAAGAGAAAAAAGCAAATAATGAAGCAAATCATTCTTTTATACTGTAAGTCTTTGAAAAAATAATTCATTTATGCTGCAAATCTTTTACAAAATGTCCCTGAAAAATCCTGTAGGGGCTGATATTTGATGGATGAACTGTGAGGAGAATAATCCCACCTCACTGTATACACTTTTAAAAAACATTTCACTAATTGTTTACAATTTAACGAAAGTTGATCTCATAAATCACATAAAGCACCAAGGGGTGTAGAACAAAGTGGATAAATAATTCACACATTTGGAGTTAAGCTCCTTTGTGATTGTTTGGAAAAGCATTGCAGTTGCACATCATGATTTTGCCAAGTACGATGCAATCCATTTTTGTTCGAAAATGTAATCCATACCTATTCTCTACCCCTAAAAACCATAACTGTAAATTATTCCCAAAATCAGAGGGGAATAATAGTTGGAAGTGTAGAATTGCATAAGCCTAATCTTAACATAAACGTAAATGTATCCCTTAATTCTGATTGGCTGATTGGAATGTTGTTCCAGGAATCAGGATCAACATAGATGTTAATCCAGGAACATCTCCTACTTGGTGAAATCAGGTTAGGGCATTGCTGTAATTTTGCAGCATTGCTGTTTAACACATGCCAAAATCAATCAAATTCTTTATTTGAAGATGGCGATGTAAAGCTAACTTTTTACATAGATTTTTTTCCTGGTACCTTTCTGGTCCCTGATGTCCACTAGGGCCTGAGAGTCCAGTAGCAGTGAGATGACCTCCACATTTCCATTGAGAGCCGCATGGTGCAGTGGTGAAAACCTGTGGATACAAACAAAGCTGATATAAACAGGATGTTGATTTTAGGGCTTTATGTGTCATGGATTGGTCAGGCTCTCACGACCCCCACTCACGAAGATCACCATCACCTGACTTCTAATGAGCACACAGCTGCATCACATTCACGAGCACCAGATAAAAGCACAGCACTCCAGTCGCTCATTGTCCGGGCTCGTCTCGACGAAAGCGGACAACTGAGCGACCACTCAGCGTAGTCATCCTCAGCTAAAACAAACGATTTACTTACCTGTTCTCTTTGTATCCCTCCTAGTCTTCCTGGTCCTCCCGAATCGTCCTGTCTTCCAGTCCTTCCAAGTCTGTGTCATCCTCTGTCAACTGTATCTGGTGTGTGCTGTCCATCCTCGTGTATTCCTGTTACCCAGCCACGGAGGAAAAGACCCCAACATCATTCCTGATCCTCCTGGCTATCCTTCATGTGCTCCTTGTTGTCATTTAATAAACACCCTAACGTTTCCTTACCTCTGTCTCCTGTCCGCTTCATAACAGAAGCCCGGACCCATAACGACGACAACATGAGCACCCCCGATCACCTTCAAGAGCTGGTGGACCAGTTGAAGCGGATTCTACAGCCACCAGCTCCACTTTCCAACGCACCACCAGCACCGAGCACTTCCGCCTCCACAGTTTCTTCTTCGGCCCTTCCTTCCAGTCCCATGGCCCGACCAGCGCCCTACTCAGGCGGAGCGGGGGAGTGCAATGGTTTTCTGTTACAATGTTCCCTCATATTCGAAATGCAACCTTCTCTATATCCCACAGATAAGTCGAAGATCGCCTACATCGTATCTCTACTCTCTGGACCTGCACTTAAATGGGCTGAGACGATCTGGAACCAAGCCGGGCCGGTCATGAATTCCATCACTACCTTCACGGAGTATTTCAAAGAGGTGTTTGGACGTTCTGATGGGGAAGTAGCCGCTGGAGAGCAGCTGTATCATCTAAAGCAAGGTACTCTATCTACACAGGAATATGCTCTCCGGTTTCGCACTCTAGCAGCTGCAAGTGGATGGAATGAGAGATCGTTGTTGACCACGTACCGGCTCGGCTTGGAACCCACTCTCCGAATCCAACTGGCCACATTAGATGATACAATGGGTCTGGAGAGATTCATCCAACATTCTCTCCGATGTTCCGATCGTCTCCGTTCCTATCAACAGGACACCATCACCCCCTCGTCTGCACTCCTCCAATCGCCTGAGTCAACAGCCTCTCCAGAACCAGAACCCATGATAATAGAGTCTGGAAGACTGACATCAGCGGAACGACAGAGGAGGCTGACCCGGGGTCTGTGTCTATACTGCGGTGTCAGTGGACACACCCGTATGGAGTGTCCCCTTCGTCCCATTCGGACTTCAGTGAGTGTATTCAGTACGAATATTGAACAATGTAAACCACTTACTACCACCGTACAAATAACTACTGCCTCTATTTCTCTCCTTGTCACAGCCCTCATCGACTCCGGGTCAGCAGGGAACTTCATCTCCCAATCCCTCTGTCGTCAACTCCACCTCCGTACTGAGGCGTCCTCGCATATATACCAGATACAACCGATAACCCAGTGCACTCGATCTTCGACCCGTATCCATCGACAATGCGAAGACATCCTTCTTCAAGTGGGGTTGTTACATCAAGAGAGGATTCAATTTCTGGTTCTGGAGGGTGCAAATATGGACATCATTCTAGGGCGCCCGTGGCTGGTGAAGCACGATCCCATCATCTCTTGGGGCACAGGAGAGATAAAGAAATGGGGATCTGGATGTACACCTGCCTGTTTTCCAAATCTCCCTCTTCAAGGTCGGAACCCCATTTCTTTGTTTGCAACATCGGTCGAGAGCCCTCCTGAGAAGCAGTCTATCCACATTCCTAAGGAGTACAGCTCCTTTCATGATGTCTTCTGCCCCAAGAGAGCTTCCCAGCTACCGCCGCATCGGCCATGGGACTGCGCGATCGACCTAGTTCCAGATGCCCAGTTGCCAAGAGGTAGGATCTACCCGCTCTCGCTTCCAGAGAATCAGGCAATGGAAGATTACATAAGGGAGGCTCTGAGTCAGGGGTACATACGTCACTCAAAATCACCAGCCGCCTCAAGCTTCTTCTTTGTGGCCAAGAAGGACGGAGGGCTGCGTCCATGCATCGACTACAGGGTCCTAAATAACGGTACAGTAAAATACCGATATCCCCTTCCTCTGGTACCAGCCGCTTTGGAACAGCTCCGAGAAGCTAAAGTCTTCACTAAATTGGACCTCCGCAGCGCGTATAATCTGATAAGAATACGTGAGGGGGACCAATGGAAGACAGCATTCGTGACCCCTACTGGCCACTATGAATATGAGGTCATGCCTTACGGTCTGGTCAACGCCCCCTCCGTATTCCAAAACTTCATTCATGAAGTCCTCCGGGAGTTTCTTCACCACTGTGTAATAGTGTACATAGATGACATCCTCATTTACTCCCGGAGTGAGGCCGAACATCGCCAACACGTTGCGGAGGTCCTACACACATTGAGAGAACATCACCTCTACCTCAAAGCGGAGAAATGCTCATTCCACCAGAAGTCGATTCATTTCTTGGGATACATCATTGACCAAACCGGTATACGTATGGATGGGAAGAAAATTGAGGCTGTTCTATCCTGGTCAGAACCCACTTCCATTAAAGAGCTCCAGAGGTTTCTTGGGTTTGCTAACTTTTATAGACGGTTTATCAAGGACTACAGCAGGATTACACCACCTCTCACTAATCTCCTCAAGGGTAAACCCAAAGGACTGGAGTGGACCAAAGAAGCAGCCGCAGCCTTCCGCCTTCTTAAGAAGGAGTTCACAAGGGCCCCACTCCTGACTCATCCTGACCCAAATCTTCCTTTCGTGGTGGAAGTGGACGCATCCACCACCGGCGTCGGGGCAGTATTATCTCAACATCATGATACACCGCCCCGACTGCATCCCTGTGCCTATTTCTCTCGGAAGTTGAGCCCGGCGGAGCAGAATTACAGCATAGGAGACAGGGAGCTTCTAGCAATCAAGCTAGCCTTGGAGGAGTGGCGTCACTGGTTGGAGGGAGCCAAACATCCGTTCCAGGTGATCACAGATCACAAAAACCTCCAATACATCAAAGAGGCCAAGAGACTATGTCCACGTCAAGCCAGATGGTCACTTTTCTTCTCACGTTTTGATTTCTCCATTTCCTATCGTCCAGGACCCAAGAATCTAAGAGCAGACGCTCTCTCTCGTTTACACGAGCATCACGATCATGAAGAACTCCCAACGAAGATTCTTCCCGAACACATCTCCATTTGTCCGATCACCTGGAACGCTCCTCCAGTCGTTGCCACTCCGGAAGCCCCTGCTCCGCCGGGATGCCCTCCTCATCGGCAGTTCATACCACCTGAACACCGGGTAGATCTGATCCACTCCTTACATACCTCGCTAGGCACTGGACATCCAGGGATCAACAATACTCTCTCGCTAGTATCCCAACGATTCTGGTGGCCAAACATGGCAAGGGATGTGAGGCAATATGTTCAGGGCTGTAAGGACTGTGCCCAATCCAAGAGCCCACGTCATCTACCCGCTGGAAAGCTCCATCCCTTGCCGATTCCGAACCGTCCCTGGTCACACCTAGGAGTGGACTTTATCACTGACCTCCCTTCGTCAGAAGGTAATACCTGTATTCTAGTCATAGTAGATAGATTCTCAAAGTTTGTCAAACTAATCCCTCTGAAAGGTCTTCCCACAGCCTTTGAAACTGCCGACAATATCTTTAATCAAGTCTTCAGGTCATTTGGTATTCCAGAAGATATTGTGTCGGACAGAGGTCCACAGTTCATCTCACGTCTATGGAAAGCCTTCTTCAAGCTCCTAGGTGTGGCCGTCAGCCTCTCTTCTGGATATCATCCCCAAACCAACGGGCAGACAGAGAGGAAGATTCAGGAGGTGGGACGGTTCCTGAGGACCTTCTGCAGTGGTCACCAGAACTCCTGGAGCCAGTATTTGGGCTGGGCAGAATATGCCCAAAATTCACTGCGGCAACCCTCCACCGGACTCACGCCATTCCAGTGCGTCCTGGGCTTCCAACCACCGCTCTTTCCCTGGGATGGCGAACCATCTGATGTCCCCGCAGTGGATCACTGGTTCCGGGAGAGCGAGAGAGTCTGGGACGAGGCTCATCAACATCTGCAGAGGGCAGTCCGTCGAAGCAAGGTAACCGCCGATAGGAGAAGGTCTGAAGAACCCAGATACACACCCGGACAAAAGGTGTGGCTATCCACCCGGGACATACGCATGCGACTGCCCTCTCGCAAGTTAAGTCCCCGATTTGTTGGTCCCTTCACCATCGTGGAACAGGTTAACCCCGTCACCTACAAACTACAATTACCCTCTCACTACCGTATTCACCCTACATTCCACGTATCACTCCTGAAACCCTATCACGATCCTGTTCTTCCCTCCACAGAGCCTGACCACGAAGAGGAACCCCCTCCTCCACTGCTCCTAGAAGAAGGAGCCGTCTACGCAGTGAAGGAGATCTTGCGTTCCCGACGTCGTGGTGGCCAGTTGGAGTACCTGGTGGACTGGGAAGGGTACGGCCCCGAAGAAAGGACATGGGTTCCCAGAGCTGATATTCTCGATCCTAGTCTCATGGTGGAGTTTCATGAGAGCCACCCTGAGTTCCCAGCGCCTAGAGGCAGAGGGAGACCACCACGGCGTCGGAGGTGTCGGCCCTCAGGAGCGGGCCCTGGGGAGGGGGGTACTGTCATGGATTGGTCAGGCTCTCACGACCCCCACTCACGAAGATCACCATCACCTGACTTCTAATGAGCACACAGCTGCATCACATTCACGAGCACCAGATAAAAGCACAGCACTCCAGTCGCTCATTGTCCGGGCTCGTCTCGACGAAAGCGGACAACTGAGCGACCACTCAGCGTAGTCATCCTCAGCTAAAACAAACGATTTACTTACCTGTTCTCTTTGTATCCCTCCTAGTCTTCCTGGTCCTCCCGAATCGTCCTGTCTTCCAGTCCTTCCAAGTCTGTGTCATCCTCTGTCAACTGTATCTGGTGTGTGCTGTCCATCCTCGTGTATTCCTGTTACCCAGCCACGGAGGAAAAGACCCCAACATCATTCCTGATCCTCCTGGCTATCCTTCATGTGCTCCTTGTTGTCATTTAATAAACACCCTAACGTTTCCTTACCTCTGTCTCCTGTCCGCTTCATAACATTATGTCATTCATTAATGAATTTAGAATGCCATTTTCACTAAATAAATAAGTAAACACATACTCACAAACATGAGCACACACAAACACAGAGTCAATTCAAATAATTTCTAAGTGTTATTTAATATAAAGAAAGAAAATCACATTTTTAAACACAATATTTATATAACAAATATTTGTCTTTGCCATGATGACAGTAAATAATATTTTACTAGTTAGTTTGGAAGATGGTAGTATTCAGCTTTAAAGTACAATTTAAAGGTTTACCTAGGTTAATTAGGTTAACTTGGCAAGTTAGGTTAATTAGGTAAGCTTTTGGATAACAATGGTTTGTTCTATAGCCAATTTAACAAAATAAATTGAAATAATTTCCTAGGGGGGCTAAATATTTACCTTAGCAGTTTGTTTATTTTGAATGCATTTTTTTTATTCCAGCCAAACTAAAATGAATAAGACTTTCTCCAGAAGAAAAAAATATTATCAAGCATACTGTGAAAATTCACTTGTTCTGTTAAACATCACTCGACCAATATTTTAAAAAGAGTTCAAGTTTCACAGGAGGGCTAATCACTTTGTCTTCAACTGTATACAATATTTATTTGTTTTAATTAAAGACGTTTCATTTAGGTAAACAAAACATCTTCTTGTTCTTATAATATATATATTTATATATGGATATATACATATAGATATACATATATATATATATATACAGTATATAGCAAATTTAACCAGCTTGCCTTGCTGTCTAACCATTGGCAGATTCATAAAACTGCAACTGTAGAATAAGGTATAATAGTTGCCTTAGAGGGACAAACATATGCTGACCTTGGTTACCTTGTTAAAGGAGTAGTTCACTTCCAGAATGAAAATTCTGTCATCATTTTCTGCACTTGTTCCAAAACTACTTTCTTTCTTCTTTTTACCACAAATATTTATTTAAATGTTCCAAACTGTTGACAGTCACTACTGAGTTCATTAGTAGAAGTAAAAATAAAATAGAGGTCAATGGTGACCATCATCTGGAAGTAGAAGTGAATGATGACAAATCATTCTGGAAGTGAATTACAAGGTCTCTATTTAACTAGACCACATCACTTGCTTTATACAGTATACACAGCAGACAACATCATCAACAACACACTTGAGTTACAGGAACCCATTAACTCGGACAACACTGAAAATGTGAAGTTAATACGAGGAGCCTGTGTTTGAGCTGCAACCTCATTCATCAATGCACATGTGTCGCCGTGTATGTTTGCTCAGCTGTTTTACATAATAGCAAAGTCTGCTTGTGTAAGAACACATGATTGCATCTGAGACAGCAGACTGTGTGTGTTTGTTTGTTTGTTTGTACAGTATATACAAGATTTAATCATTCCATCTTAAACGCTGCAACAAAAACAGCTCTGAGTCTCCAAACATAAACTCACATCACTCCATTTCTGTCGACAACATTCAGATTTATTATTACCAAACAGACCAAAACACTTGATTAAATATGTTGAATATCAATATTATTTAAATAATAGATTATCAGTCTCCTCTAATATTTAACAACTTTTTTCTAGCTGAAATTTGGGTCAAATAATGTTCCATCATCATTCAGTGTAATAAAATGTTTAGGCAAAAAATGTATGTATATTTATGACCAGCACTAAATACAGCACCGGACATAATTAAGAGACCACTTCAATGCTATTATCTGTTGGAGTGAAATGCTCATTTATCTTTTACTGTATAAACTATTGATAATGAACATTTTTCATTTATTTATGTATTTATTGAATGAATTATTCAAGGTTATATATTTTTTTATTACATTCTGTCCTTCTTTAGCGTACAGAGATATGCTAAACACACAAAATGAATATTTAATTTTTAAATAAACCCACAACTAAAAGGGTGGAGGACTTTAACTCTGACGCTTCCCATGTTTATTCTACTGCCACTAAAACTGACATGGAAAAAAAAGCAGGTTCATTGCAAATGTATTTTAATTTATACGTATAGGTTATAAATAACTAAAATGTAGAAAATATGTAATTTATGGTATATAAAAAAATCACTTGTGGTTTGCCATTAGGTCCCCTGCCCCAGGCAAAAAATGTGAAACTCTGCCTATTCTCTGTATTTATAAATTATACTTATGTGCTTCCATAATATCTGTTTTTATTCTGTTAACTACTAATTTTTGTTTCAAAATTTTAATTTTATCATTTGGAGCATAATCATTTTCATTACATGCAGGTTTATGTTCATTTTTAGAGATAAGTGCACAATAAGATTGTTTTAATTTATGAAGAGTTCAGATACATGAATATATAATGGAATCACCTTTACTGCCACAACAAATAAAAACATTTTTAATTCTGAAAAAAATTCTCTAAGTAATATTTATAGAATAATTAATTTATAATGAATATTTATAATATTTATAAAACAATATTTCATTTGAAATTTGTAATAAAGGTTCTCAGACCTTTACAAAATAAAAGAAGTATTAAAATTTTACACATATAATAAATCTGGTAAATTTAGACCCTTTTCAAACTGTCTCTTTTTTCCACAACTGTATACTTATAATATATATACAGGATATATGAGTACACCACTCACAAATCTATGTTTTAAAATAATATTTTAATAGGAGGCTATACAATATTATATTTGTGCATACATATTAGATTAGTCAGTACTGAAGCTAAATCTGGAGCTGTCTTTTTTTTTTTTTGCAATATTTTGCTTGAATTTAATTGTATTATCTTTCAATTTCTGAATATGTTTGGTTACTAAAATATTATTTTAATAAATATATCTGTTTAATAAATCGAATAAATCTAATAAATCTAAAATTTAAATGCACCAAAATACATTGCCTATGAGAAATGGATAAAAATATTCATTTTCAAAATGGGGTGTACTCAATTATGCTGAACGCTGTACATATCTACATGTTGTTGTCCAATATATATTTTTGTATAATATTTTATAGACAATATGTCTTACATTTTTAGTTTTGATGCATGAAAACCCCATTTTCACACGACTTATTTACATTAATGACAATAATATAGCCTACAGATCCCCCTTTATCTTTGTAGAATGTTTCATATTTATTTAATTGCGTGCAGCAGACGGCTGCGCTTTTAAGTATAATTCCTCAAATTGTTGAGAACAAAAAGCCCTCATTGGATTTTCAGTCACAGTTCTCTTTGTGATTGGTGAATGAAATACGCTGTAACCATCGTGATGCTTGTGAGTGTAAAGCCTCAGCTCAGAGCAGAATACTAAACTCAGAGGAGTCTGCCTGAATCTGACCCTCTCGCTCTCTCTCGCTGGATCCAGCAGAACACGATGGGGGAAGGGCCAGAAAACCCCACCAAACGTTCCCCACATCACACGCCATACAATATTCATTGTTGTCTTCGCTCTGTGGCACTTTCTCAGTTAGTAGGCCAGATACAGTAAGGCCTGTCTCTTCATATCTTTCATTTTGGAGTCTCACTATAGGGTAAGACAGAGGTGAAGACATATACACACACCGCCTGACCTACTTTTCTTAATGAGGGTAGTAAAGCCCAAGGCGTTCCCTCCAAAGGAAGCACTATAGGCAGTAATCTGTTCACTTAGCAGCATGCATGATAAGATATTGTTTATTGTCATAATCATCATAATGATAGAGTGTAAATAACTTAAAATGAAAAATTGAAACATTTATAGGTCTACGATAGTATTTGCTATTTACTTTCGCAAAGCAGAAAGGCTGTTATACCTGCACTGTAAAAATAAAAGTACAAAAAAACTAAAAATGCTACAGTAAAAATCTGTAACTTGGTAAACAGCAAGTTTTCTTATTCTGTTAATAACCATAAATTGACTTTCCCTGAAATCCATGCATGACAATTCTCTTTTTGTGACAATTCAACATTTTGTTGACATTACAATGGGTTATTTTAGTTTTTCCTCACACAATTGAGTTTTATGTTACATCTAATTTTGAGAATGTTTATTGCATTACTTTAATGATCCAGTGAAGTGCTTTGAAATATGGATTTTTATTCGATGTTTGACGTAATCTCAACCGAAACATGAAGAGAGGCTGGAACATAAGCCCCTTTCACACAGTAATACCTATAAATATCCTGAAAATTTCCAGAACGACTTTACCGGTAAATAAAAACAAAAAATTGCTGTTCCTACAGCCAAGGACGTTATGGATTTTTTCCGGAATAGACCATTCACACATTCATTCCAAAATACTGGTTAATTTTGACATTCAACCAAAAGTGACCTTTAAACGGCTGCGCTTGTTTTTGTAAACATTTGACTACATTAAAAACTCTGTGGATGAATAAGTATTGTAAAAAACTTCGATGAAAACATATGGAGAAACACTTTCACATGTCAACACGTACATTATATGGGTGCATCCGAAACCACATACTTCCATAATATATAGTACGCTAAAATCAGTATGCGAGCCGAGTAGTCCGAATTCATAGAATTCGAAAATCAGTTGGTTTAGAGGGGTTGGGAGTGATTGAGATGTCGTGTCGGGGAGGGAGATCACAAGCGATTGTACACTGTTCTAAGCGTATGTATGCGAGGAACGGGACGATGGCATGTCTTTGGGAGATCAAAACAGGTCTATAAGGGCAGACCGGGGCTGGTGGGCATGCCGTTGCAAAACCGTCCAAATTTTCACTACCCACCTATGTCATTTTTTACCCGCAAAAATAAATTCAAAACAGCCCAATTGAGTGGGAAACCTTAACACTGATAATAAGCATTTTGAAGGGGGCAGGGCATGTCAGATACTAGAGAGCATCTGATTGGTCAAGATTTGATGAGAAACTTAAGTATAAGGTGACGAATAAAAGCCATCCATTTAAGGGGAAGTGACAAACTACAAGCTTTATGTGTTTATATTAGTTTTATATCCCCTAAAAGTGAATTTTGTCACAGATATCCTACAAACTAATAATACTGATACTAACATCTAAAAAACTTTATTTTAATTTCACGGGACCTTTAATTTTATGTGTTACACCACACAATGTTTAGAAGTTGTACCTTCAATATATTAGTATGTTTCTCTGCTTGTGGGAAACATTGTTTGTGATGAGCTTTGATTTATTATATGACTTTCTCATCACCACAAGATTATGGATGTGTTTTTGTCTGTGTATCAAAGGGCTTTAGATGTTAGTACTTCTAAACATTGGTGTATATAGTATAGTATAGCATATGTAGTATAGTATACTATAAATTATTGAAATACTGTAGATTACCAAAACTGTTTGAAATCTCTTTTATGGTTTCAATTGTATTTTTAACTGTAAAATTCTGGCAACCAGAGATGCCATTTTTTACTGTAAATTTGATAGGTTTAGTTTAATTGTCTAATAATTCAGTGGAACGATTCTTACATTTATACTATGGTTATCACAAGTGAAGACATAGTTTAGGTCATTTAAACCACAGTTATGTATAGGACTAATTACATATCCCTTTTGTTTTGATTTGGCCAAAGAAATGTCCAGGAAAATGACATTTATATTTTTTCCTGAGTTCAAAAATACTGAGTGATTTTTTTTAAGTATGCTTGGAGAGCATAAAACCTTCAAGTGCTACATGTATGTTGATCAATTTGCATGATATATTAAACAAATAATGTAGGCAAACAATGAAATATAAATAACACATTATACTGTAGTTATTTATTGTGAACTTTTGTTTTTCTATTCATTTTGGAATAATAAAAGAATAGTAAAAACTATCCATATCCTGTCAAAAACACTAGTTGCCTTATTTGGCCCTAAAAATTTCCTCTTCAAAGTATGACATGTTGTCTTTTTTGATGGTTTAATTAAAACTGTAGGGTAATTTAATGCAAATATTAGACTGTATAAGGTGCCAGAAATTACTAGTACTGCACAATAATAACACTAATAAATAAAATTACACTGAAAAAGTTTAGCATAATTGAAACTGTCATTTTAGATTCAATTAAACTCTTAAGACTCTTAAAAACAAAGTTGAAAATTATATAAAAGGAATAAATGTTTTATGAGTTAAAGTACACTGTGTTTACCTTAAAAGTGACAAGCTGACTCTAATAAAATGAGTTACCCATTGTAACTTGGAACTGTTAAGTTGACTTAACTTCATATTTATATTTATGTACATATGAGTTCATTTGGCAACAGGTTTACTCAATTTTTAAAAAAAGTAAACTCAACTAATCTCTTTTTACAAGTGGAAGGCAAGTTGCAAAATGCCATTTTTTCAGGGTATGTAACTTTGACTTTTAATGGATACACAAACATATAAACATAAACACACATACAGACATAAATATGTAAAAATATAAATATAAACAGACCCCTGAGTATTCTTATACTGAAAGAAAAACTGTGCCCTTAAGGCACAAAAATCAAAACATACTGAAAGGTTCTTAACTCCCAGGGGACTTTTAACTCATAAACATATCTTTTCTGACTCTAGCGAGATTTGGCAGACATACAGTACCATGACAACACACACTCTTATAGACTGTATTGATGCAGCACTTCACTGTTAATTAGAAAGGTGTTTGCTCAAATGGAGTAAACGGCTGCTCATCCATCACTGATCGCACGCACTTGGTTTCTGGCAGCCACATCAGATGGATCATGGATAATAATCCAGACACATCTACCGCTTCTCTGCTTGCTAAACATTTATCTCAAACAAAATGTCATCAAACAAGACGTGGCAATGCTGGTAATATTTGTAGCTGAAATATTTCTCAGCTGTTCCTCTGTTGTTCTTTCTCACATGAAGATGGCTTGCATATTGTTAAAAGGGAAGCAAGACGACAGGCTCTCCTTTTCTAATAAATCAAATTTCTACCATTGCTCTTCCAATGCTCTCATTGGCAGCAATGATCTCAGATTAGAAAGAACATTAAGCCTCTTATGAGGACACTTCAGATTTATTAGCACAAGATGGCTGGTGCGTCTACTTCAGAAGAGAGAAGATGAGAGAGTGCTACATATGGATTTCATATGTTCGTATGATATATACACCTGCAAAATATATTTTTCTTGAATCTGCTGGGCTGCAGGTCAAAAATGAGATTCAATTCATTCATTCATTCATTTTTTTTTCGGCTTAGTCCCTTTAATAATCTGGGGTCGCCACAGCGGAATGAACCACCAAATTATCCAGCATGTTTTTTACGCAGCGGATGCCCTTCCAGCCACAACACATCTCTGGGAAACATCCACACACACACACTCATTCACACTCATACACTACGTGATGTTTTATAAACAAATTTCGGGAGGAGCACGCGCAGAAGTTTCAGTATCAAATACGTCATTGACAATTATTCTATTATCCAATCAGTTCTTGACCAAACCCCTATATATACCAAAGATGTCTTACCTGCAGCATCTTACGACTTTAGCATCCCTCCACCACCCCGTCACCTCACCTCTTAAGCATTACAATCCCGGGGGGAGCGTTCTGGGGCCGGGCTACATACTTCGCTCGAATCCCAATTCCTCTCTGTTTCCTGATAAGAGGAATAACTCGAGTTTGGGTGTCTTCCCCGAGCTCAGAGCCCTCTCCCCGGACAGCACGCCAAATACGCTTTATTATGAAACTATTGCAAGTGTGAACTCGTGAAGGATAATTTAGTCTACCCAATTCACCTGTACCGCATGTCTTTGGACTGTGGGGGAAACCCAAGCGACTGTGGAGGAAACCCATGTGAACGCAGGGAGAACATGCAAACTCCACACAGAAACGCCAACTGACCCAGCCGAGGCTCGAACTAGTGACCTTCTTGCTGTGAGGTGACAGCACTACTTACTACACCACTGCATCGCATGAGATTCAATAATATGATTAATATTTACAGTGCATAGTCAATATTTGGAGTAGATCAAACATGCCCTCTCCTGTGGTTTGTAATGTAATAAGCAGCACAAATGTCTTGATACCTCAGGCTGTTGATGTCGCCATCCACTCTGCAGATCTCTCACATGCCCCCATACTGAATGTAACCCCAAACCATGATTTTTCCTTTACCAAATTTGACTGATTTCTGTAACAATCTTGAGTCCATGCAGGTTCCAATAGGTCTTCTGCAGTATTTGTGATGATTGGGATGATTCATTGGAATAATCTACCTTCTGCCACCTCCAAACGATCAACTAGAAGTCAAGTTATTATTTGTTGCTCTTACAACTAGGATCGACGACAAGACTTTTGTCAGGTAGTGTATAATACATAATATACATATCATATTAAATATATGTATATATATATATATATATATATATATATATATATATATATATATATATATATTATATCTATAAATAATTTTACATTTTAATATTTCATTTAATTCATAAACAGGGTTAAAGATTGATTGAGATGGGTATTTATTGTTATTTAGATTCCATACTGTTGTTTATTTAAAAAATTAAAAACAAAAATAGCTAAACACATACAGTAGTTCTGAATGGTGAAGAAACTATTTGTCTTAATTAAAGTTTATGATACTTCAGACAAAAGAAATTATATTTATTTTCCAATGCCAATATGACTGCAGATATATCATTTACTCTTAAAGTTAATTAATCTAAAGTGTATACCAAAACTTCTGCTTATACGCATCTTTATACCCATAAAACTCCATAAAACTCACTATTTGAAGATGACATTAGTCTAAATCAAGTCAAAGTGTGGCTTTCACTGAGTTGATTTGTTTTGTTTTATTGATTGGCAGCAATAACAGTAACCCTCAGCATATAAAATGTCTTAAGATGACGAATTGCTTGGGAGAAACTGCAGAGTTGCAGTTCAAGAAATGAAAAGTCATAATTAACTGATTGGGTTTAGACAGAACAATTAAGACTTTATTAATGCTCACTGAGCGTGGTAAAGAATTCAATGAAGGAACAGCATCATTAATCCTGCCACTGAGTCGTAGCTGCACAGGCTGTGTGTTTTGAAGACATCAGCAAGAAGCAAGTTTATACAGGAGATCCGTTTTGATTCTCAAAGTAGTCGTCACACTGATTCTCAGTATTTCACACACTGTTCTCTCAAAAACAATATTATCTGCTGAGCTAAGGCTATGTGTTTCATTAGGAATAAGTGTATTTATTATGTATTATATTATCTCATGTGGATCATAGTAATGCCAACCTTTTGAAAACAGTAAAAACAGAAATTCTTCACTTTAGTTTATTTTCATGCACTGACTGAATTTAAGCATATTTCTCTTCCACTGAGATCTCTCTTTTGAAGCTAATGAAACTTTGGTGGTTAAAAACAACATCATGATATTTAATTATTGTATTTTTAAATCAAAATCATCCTTAATAGCTTAATTAAAGAAATGCTTTAAAAGCTTGATTAAGGTAATTCACACATCAAAAGAAAATGTCAGATATGCATTGTTGTCAATTAGTAAATAATTTATTTATAGGATTTATATAACTGTTGTCCTCTGGTTCTTTCTTTCTTTTGTTCTTTCTTTCTTTCTTTCTTTCTTTCTTTCTTTCTTTCTTTCTTTCTTTCTTTCTTTCTTTCTTTCTTTCTTTCTTTCTATCTTTCTTTCTTTTCTTGATATCTATCTATCTATCTATCTATCTATCTATCTATCTATCTATCTATCTATCTATCTATCTATCTATCTATCTATCTATCTATCTATCTATCTATCTATCTATCTACCCATCTATCTACCCATCTATCTATCTATCTATCTATCTATCTATCTATCTATCTATCTATCTATCTATCTATCTATCTATCTATCTATCTATCTATCTATCTATCTATCTATCTATCTATCTATCTATCTATCTATCTATCTCTGTCTGTCTGTCTGTCTGTCTGTCTGTCTGTCTGTCTGTCTGTCTGTCTGTCTAAACAATACAAATATTCTTTCATTAATTTTCCTTCGGTTAGTCCCTTTATTTATCAGGAGTCGTCGCAGCGGAATAAATGGCCAACTTATCCAGCATATGTTTTACGCTGCAGATGCCCTTCCAGCCGCAACCCAGTACTGGGAACCACCCATACACTCTCGCATTCACACACATACACTATGGACAATATAGTTTATTCAATTCACCTATACCGCATGTCTTTGGACTATGGGGGGAAACCCACATGAACACTGGGAGAACATGCAAACTCCACATAGAAATGCCAACTCACCCAACCGGGACTCGAACCAGTAACCTGTGAGATGACAGTGCTAACCACTGAACGATCGTGCCGCCCTATAATACATTACAAATATACAGAACAAAATAGAACAAAATTCAAACCGCTGAAAATCCAATCATGGCAGTTACATGATAATAGTTCTGTAAACAGAACCAAATTGAACTTACATGAGATTCAACAGCATTAAGTTGAAACATAACATTTTGCTAAGTTTAATTGATATATACTTAATTATACCTAAGTTATAAAATATAATTATCCTTAATTATATTTAATTGACCTATACTGTCATGACTTATTGATCACATATCATTTTTTACAGTGTGTTTTAGGTAATATACAATGGGCTTACAAAACCATATTGGATATATGCTTATTTGCTCATTTGTAATGGTGAAATAAGGAGTGCATTTACTGTATGTGAAGCTTTGAGTCAATGTGAGTGAAATAATGTCTGAATCGTTTTGTTGTTCATCTACTGTCTCTTGCCTTCCCTCCAGTTTTGAAAAATGTTGCAGCGTTTTTCAAATTGTTGGTGAGTACTAGCAGCTTCAGTGACAGCTTCATGACTCCTGCAAAATAAGCACTTGTCACACTGCTTCTAAAATAAATATTACTCTAGAAAAAACAGACTCTGAACAAATCAATAAATGAATCAGGACAAATCACTAAGTGATAACATTGCCAAAACACATTAAAAAAATCTTGAAAGAATCCAATTCTCCTTCAAAAAAACTGAACGTACTCTAAAGCCATGTCCACACATACATCTCAATTTTCTAAACTTAGTTTTTCCTTCATTTAATATAAATACACTACCGGTCAAAAGTTTGGGGTCTGGAGGATTTTTAAATGTTTTAAAATAAGCTTATACTGCTCACCAAGGCTGCATTTATTTCATCAAAATACAGTACAGATTATAAAATTGTGAAATGTTTTCAGAGTCTTCAGAGTCACACGATCCTTCAGAAATCATTCTATTATTAATTATTATTTTATTATTATTAATGGTAAGAGTGATAAAAACAATAATGACTGGACTAATAATTTAATTTGAAACTATAAATAATAAGAAATCAGTTATTTAAAAAATGTATGAATATTAAACAATTTAACAAGTTTTTACATTTAATAAATGCCACCTTGATGAACGTAATAATTATCTTTAAAAAAAACATTAAAAAAACTCTGACCCTAAACTTTTTTAGCGGTAGTGTATACATATATATATACATATATATATATATATATATATATATATATATATATATATATATATATATATATATATATATATATATATATATATATATATATATATATACACATTTATATATATATTTATATATGTCTACATGCAAATGCAAAAACGCCCTATCAATCTCTGTCAAGAGCATGCCAAAGCAATAGATGACGATGTACTTCTAATTGTAAAGTCACGTTGGCCAATCAGATGGATTATTATCGGTTCTGGTTGGCTGCCAACATGGTGCACAGGCCACTGCACAGACATGCATCTTGTAAACAACTGAGGGAGCTTTTTTTGGGGGGGTGGACTGGAAGCTAAATCTGAGATTCATTTTTAATGGGAAAAAGAAAAAGACGAAGCCCCTCCAAACATAGTCAAGCAGCAACTCTGGTTGTCAAGTCATGGGAGACCAACTCTGAGCCCATCTAGATGCAACAAACAAACAGGCTAGCTAAGATCCTCAATTCATTTCAAAGCTGTTCTGGAATGTGGTAGAGATGCAGCACGAGAGATGATGAGTTGAGATCATTGTGGTGAACACAGCCTCACAGCAGATGGCAGTCACGTTGCAGTCTTCATCGAATGCTCATTTCAGATACCGCTTATCTCAGAATCCACCGAAAGTCTCTCTATTTTGCTGTAGCTGTGCTGGGCCTCAAATCGGACCGCAGTGAGAGTGTGTATTTGTGTGGCTGTCAGTGCCAATGACCTTCACACTGAGAGCCTGTGGCACTAAGATGCACTGCCTTCACAAATCTGTCCAAAACATTGTCACAACAAGACTTTAAATCAAGCCATAGTGTGCGCCCATTTACAGCGCCTTTGTTTTTATTGCTCCTGCATACAACACCGGAAGGGCTGAGAATCCTTCTGTCTCCATCAAGCACCTGCTTTTTCTCATTCTGCGCTGCTTTTCTTTTATGCAACGAGTCTCAAAATGCTCTTAAACACAGTCCTACCATCATGTAATTTAAATATACACTATGCACTTTTGCGCTCAACCATGTACTCTAGTAGTTCTAGTAGAGTTCTCACTTAGCTGATGATTGATTATAAAGCTTGTTTGGCATGCTGTCCCGGGAGAGACCCCTGAGCTCATAA
The DNA here is from genome assembly GCF_903798145.1 of Danio aesculapii. Lineage (NCBI taxonomy): Eukaryota > Metazoa > Chordata > Actinopteri > Cypriniformes > Danionidae > Danio > Danio aesculapii. The sequence continues at coordinate 34,967,496 of NC_079437.1, forward strand.
AATCCTCGAGCCCGGGGCACCCTCTCGTTTGCAAGGTGAGAGGGGAGTTTGAGCTCAGGTAGATCTGGGGAACTTCCCTGCTGTAGTAGCTATTGAACAGATAGTGATTGCTCTTAAGAGATAACTACATACTAGGAGCATGTCTATGGTGCCGATTTGGATTAGTCAATTAACTTAAGTTGCATGTTTTTGGACGGTGAGAGGAAACCAGGAACCTGGGGTAAACTCACGTGAGCACGGGGAGAATGTGTAAACTCCATACAGAAACGTTGGCTGGCTTGGTAAGGATAGAACCAGTGATGTTCTTGCTGTGAGGCAACATTGCTAACCCCTGGGCCACCGTGCCACCCATCTAGGAAAAAAGGAGGAGTAGGGGTGGTAAGGGGGATTCTTCAAAATGAAGATGGCTGTTATATGGAACTTAGGGCATTTATAGTGGCTTAGGAATCATCTGATTGGTTAATCATAAATTGAATAATGCAGGGCCAGCTGCAAGCAATCGTAAGCTCGTGATCCTCTCGAAATTAGTTTATAAATAAACTTCACAAAGTGTCGTCCCAAATGGAACACAAATGTTTTTTTACTAACCAGAAACTCTAACTATTTTAACAGTTACTTAACTTACTTGCCAAATTATAGTGAAATATATTACTAAACTACCAAATAGTACCTGTCATGCTAATTCATATGAAATCATATAATTTGCTAATTTCCCAAAGATGTTGGGTTTAGGAGTGGGCCAACCCATGCCATGCCATGCCTCCTTTAAAAATCGTATATGTTAGTACAGCTGAACTCATATAAATTCATACGAATTAGCCACTAGTGATGGGAAGTTCATTTTTTCAAGGATCATTTTACTGACTCTGACCTTTGAGTCTCATTCAGCGAGGTGAACAAATCTTTTTTCGAGTCATTTACTTTATTTTACGAGTTGCTTCTAAACACATCTACAACTAGCCCAAACGTTGATCACACTACAAACAAGTCAGGACTAGAATGCTGTAAGAAAGAGAAAATAATCATTTATTGTTTACCTGGTCTTTTGTCTTTGATTATGTCAACTCACCTCTTTTGACATGTCTTCACATTTAGACAGCCCCATAAAAGCTTAACCAATACACACAGTCTGAGCCAGAAAGAGCCAGGAATAGTGATGAGTCATCTGGTTTTGAGTCGTTCGTTCATCACTTGACAGCATGTAAAAAGAGATGACTCAAAATTGAGGACTTGAGAGATGAATGGATCAAATCTTTTTCTGGCTCTAAATGCATTTGATTGGCTCCTGTCCTTCACATGATGAAAGAATGACACAAACCAAGGACTCGAACTAATCTTCTACTCCACCAGCACAAATGTACACATGCGTGTATCACTCCCAGAGAGGACTCAGCGTTCTCTAGTCTTACAAAAGATTTGTTCAAAATTAATGAATCGTTAAGGAACACCCCATCACTATTAGCCACTAAACTGACAAATCGTAAAATAGTTGTTTCCTCGTGAGATCAGACGGGCCATGAGTACTACTGCATTCAACATCCGGAGGCAGTGTAATCAATTACGTAGGAGAATTTAGCTTGATCATTCAAAATAAATAATCCAACCTCAGTGCTCAATATTCCACACATCTGTTAATTGGTTGAATAAGTACATCATCCAGGTATTAAAACAGCACTTATTTTTACAATTTTCGGCGTGAATGTGCATGTGTGAAATTATTAATACTACAAAACGGCATAGAATACTGCATAACAACGCAATTTTGCGAGCATTTGTGTGATTTGTAGCATAGATTCAAATGCAAATATCAGATCTCTTCATTCTAATAAAATGTTCTTGTGAAACTACATAATGTTGAGAATGATGCCTCAAACCACACAGCTTATTCAGTAGAGATGTGATAGTATTTTTAGGATTAGAATTATTGATTCAATATCCTGGATGATTAGCATACAAAAATAAACAAACAAACAAAACATACACTCTAAAAAATGCTGAGTTCTTTTGAAATGCCCTCAAAATAACACGAGTTGCTTGATTAAACTACTTGAATAAAATAGGCTGACAAGATTTTTTTTAACTTGAACTGAAGTTGCTGGTTTGAGTCTCGGCTGGATAAGTTGGCATTCCTGCATGGAGTTTGTATGTTCTTTCCGTGTTTGCGTGGGTTTTCTCTGGGTGCTTCAGTTTACCCCACAGTCCAAATACATGCGCTGTAGGTGAATTGGGTTAGCTGAATTCGCTGTAGTGTATGTTTGTGAATGAGAGTGTATGGATGTTTCCCAGTACAGGGTTGCAGCTGGAAGGGCATCCGCTGTATAAAACATATGCTGGATAAGTTGGCGGCTCATTCCGATTCAGCGACCCCTGATGAATAAGGGGGCTAAGCCGAAAAGAAAAGAAATGAATGAATTTCTATATTTTATTCAATCCACTTAAATTCATACTAAAAAGTGGTAACTGCTTCATAGTAACTGCTTCAGTAACACTCTGGCAACCAAACAGAATACCATGGGAACTGCTTAGCAATGCCGTTAGCAACCACAAAGATAAGAAAAGAAAAAACTAAAGCAGCTGCTTAAAATATGCTGGTCACCACACAGAAACCCCCCAGAAAGTGACTAGTAACACTCTAGCAACCACCTACTACACCATAGCAACCACGTAACAATTCCCCAGTGCCCACTAAGAGACTCTTAGCAAGTGCCGAACATGTCAAGGCAACACCTTAGCAATAACCCTGGCAATCACACAAAAAACTCTAGCAACAACCTACTACTGTAGCAAAGTCCTGTGGCTACATAGAATACTCTAGCAATTGTCTAGTGACATGATAGCATTCACTTATCAATGCCAAAGCAACACTCTAGCAACCACCTAGCAATGCTCTGGTGACCATGCAGACACATAAAGTTACTCCTTTTGTAAGAGCCTGGCAGCTACCTCCAATACCACTCAGTTCTCTTGGTAAAATCATCAAGCACACACACAGTCATGCATCTTTATCATTTTGCTCCAATTTTCATACACTCTTTGCTTCATATTAAAGTTTGCAATATTGTGATTCTCCTCATCGCTGGTTGATTTGGTTCATGGCATGTAAGACTTTAACACAATCTTTTTTTAATCACTCTCTATAGCAACTGACAAGCAACATCAGGGTTTTAAAACATGTATGAGGGTTGCCAACCATCCCATATTAGACATTTTGGGCTTATTTGGTTTGGCCTGAATGGGACCTGCCTCATCCTATTTAATGACTGCTATGTTGATTTAACCATACAACAGCAGCAGTGTGGATGATGGCACTTGAGGATGATGCATCTATAAGGGGAACCTATTGTGTGTTCAGGAGAGTTTAGATGGTATTTTCTGTTAAGGTGATCCCCTTGTCATTCATTCATATTCCTTCAGATTTATTTGCCTTATTTATCAGGGGTTGCCACAGCAGAATGAACTGCCAACTTATCCAGCATATATTTTACACAGTGGATACCCATCCAGCCGCAACCTGGGGAAATGATCTCCATGTAATTCATATTACTGTAAATATCAGTGCAGCTGATTTCTTTACAGCAGTAACCACATAAACACTTTTTATTTCTGCTGTTCTAAAAGGGCCACCTGCTGTCAGAGAGTGAGTCTGCTTTTTCACAGTCATCATTATACTGTTACTTTATATTTGGCACATCTTTTAATCAGAATCTGCCAATTGGATTGTGAAAAAAATCATCAATCAGAATTGGCTATGAAAAAACAATATCAGTCAAGATGTGACCCTGGACCACAAGCAAAGTAATAAGTGTCAATATTTAGAATTTGAGATTAACCTGAAAGCTGAATAAATAAGCTTTCTATATATGCATTTCTATATAAGCTAAGGCTACATAAGACTATAAAAGACCATATTTGACTGAAATATAAGGGTGTTTTATTTCTTAACTAATTTTGAGAGGAGTGCTTAGCTAATACACAATCCACCCATCAGTCAATTTCTAACTCACCATAAATAACCAGAAATTCTTACCTCAGTATCTTCGTTTTGAAGAATCCCCCCTTCCAACCCTACTCCTCCTCCCTTTCTAGACAGGGCGGCCTGGTGGCCCAGTAGTTAGCACTGTTGCCTCACAGCAAGAACATCACTGGTTCAAGTCCTTACCAGGCCATTCAAGATTTCTATGGGGAGTTTACATGTTCTCCTGTGCTCATGTGGGTTTCCCCCGGGTTCCCCGGTTTTCTCCCACAGTCCAAAGACATATGACATAGGTGAATTGACCAAACTAAATTGGCACTATAGAGGAGTCAGCAGCATATTTCCATTGCAATTCATAATTTGTTATTTATAAGCGTGGGAGTTCTTAAGAGCTACCCTAGTTCAGACTCCCCTCTCACCCTTCTATCAGGAGGGAGCTAAGGATAAACTCTTAAAACATTTTAAAATCTGGAATTTAAGGGTTAAAAAAGTAAATATTACAAAAAATTCCATGTTTATTTTTTTAGCAATGTACATAACTAATCATAAAAATAAAATTTTATATATTTACAAGAGGAAATGTACAAAATGTCTTCATGGAACATGATCTCTTTACTTAATAGTCTAATGATTTTTAGCATAAAAGTAAAATTAACAATTTTGACCCATACAATGCATTTCTGGCCATCAAATTAATGGTTCAACTTAGACTAGCGAGTCCAGCAGCTCTTACCAAAAATATACCCCTGCAATTTGAAAGGTTTTTTGATGGAGGGCCACATATGTCGCTGGGAATTTTCAGTTTCATCCCATATTTCAAGATGACAAATTTTGCAACCCTATTGTTTTATCCGTTTGTTAAGTGGTGATGTATGAAATACTGGGTACAAGCCGCTACTCACTTTAATTGAGAAAATAATCGTTTATGACTACTTTTTATTTATATCACACATTAAAGTGTATTGTATATAAAATCATAGTGTACACAACAGTCTCTGGACTTGCTGCTTCACACACACCAATATTTTAACAATTTATAATAAATTGATCACTTTCTTGCCATTGGATATTAGGCATGGATATATATGAGCAATATCACACGAGCAGCAGCTGGTTGCGTTGTCCTTAGTGTCCCACCAGTGACGATATACAGCCACATCGCACTGCTATGAGTGTGATATTGTGTTTATACAACAGTTTGATGGCATAATCGTGTATATAAAAAAGAAAATCAAACACGGAGAGTCTTGAAAATCCTTTTGCACGATGAACTGCTTACTTCATCTTGTGGATAGACAATGTCAACAATGTCAACCATCTTTGCATTGCTCAATGACAGGCTAATGGCCGCCGACGCACTGTCTCTCAGAAATTATAAATATTTTAAAATAGGCACTATCCTTATAAATAAACTGCATAATTGCAATTTAAACAACTACATTCTCACCTAAAAAAAGCCTCAAAAGTACATTATGTTGTCCAATAGCAGCAATATTTGTCAAACTATAGATTGTCCACTGCTTGTCGCTGTATGTTGGCAGAGTAATAAACAAGGGTGAAGGGTGAAGGGTGAAGAGGCTGGACAAGAGCTGTTATTTGCAGAATATCGCATGGCTATCAGTCAATCAGAATCAAGAACCAATCAGAAGTGCAATATATATATATATATATATATATATATATATATATATATATATATATATATATATATATATAAATATATAAAAGGTAGGATTTTGGCTGATACATGAAAAGTTTGACTCATTACCTTCATAATTACACAGGGTGCAAGATATTAAAGCTATTATTATAATAGCTTTTATAAGGGAGGGCACTATTGATGCCAATTCAAAATATACTGTGATTTCAAAGCTTCACGGACCACTGCTTATCAAACTGATCAGACCAGAGAGTCCAGCAGCAGCCTGCACTCCATTTTCTCAGCACCGCTCTATTCTCCACTCAACAAACAACATAACTTCATCGGTGCAGAAAGCAATAGTCTACGGAGAAGGAATTAACGCATGCGTCATTTATCTTGCTGATTCATAAGTGAGCTCGGCCTGAGCAAGGCTGCGTGTGTAAATATACACGCCGCATGTGAGAATTGGGTCTGTATGGAGGTATCCATTGGTTTAGAGTTACAGCCTTCATTTCCTTAAAGCCCATGAAGCAGAGCGGCGATGATGAATGCAGCCGTTGTACGGTGACAGTGATCAATAGAAGAGTATCTTTAATTATTCTGCCCGTTTCACAGCTTGACAGACTACAGCAAAATAAAACAGGCTTTGATCTATGGATTAGTGGGCTCAAAGCAGGACAGACCCTGCTGTATTTTGGGTCATCTGAGATAGCATGACTAGCGGGTGTGCTGTTTTGATTGGGTTAAGGCTGCCTTCGGCTAGTTTTGTTAGATGATGTTTGTGTATTTGCACCTGACTGCATATGTGTGAGAGAGCGTCAGTGTGTTTGCCTGTCTGTCTGCACATGTAAGAATGCGTGAGTGTTTGTGGCTGCCTGCCTGCCTGTCCACCGTGTGTGTTTTTACCATGTGTGAGGTGCAAATTTTGTGAAATTCTGCTTTTTAGTCATGGAATAGTCAGAATATTGAAAACACACCCAAACACAAGCACGCACACAATAAGAATCTGCTGATTTAAAGGGCACCTATGACCTTTTGTAAGCTGTTTGGACAGAACTGTGTGTATGTATAGTGTGTCCACTGTCATATTGGAGTGATATAAACACAACAAATCTCTTTTTAAAATTTCCTAACATTAAAATAGGATCTAAATCCCAGTGATTTTGAGGCCCACTGCAACGTGACATAGGAGTGCAGTTTTTCCCATCCACCGAATTGATTGACGGGTGCCATATTTCTATAATAATATGTACACACATGTCCACAGAACATTTTTTTGCAAATAAATTGAGATTAAAATATTTTAACTCTCTGTGATTTTCTCTGTGAGTTTTATAGCTTTAAAACGTTTTTAAAACAGAGCATGTATGTGATAAAGACAGAAAAATCGCTATCTAATTCTTAACCGTTATAATCACCACAGCCGCATGGTGTCAGTAAATGCTAAGATGTGTGTGTGTGTGTGTGTGTGTGTGTGTGTGTGTGTGTGTCTGTGGTGCAAATCAGAAAGGCTTGAATAAACTCCACCACAAATACATCAAATAAACTTACTTGGTATTTTTGACTAATGAGCTGTACTTCAGCTTCATCTGAGTCTGTCTCTGTCACTGAGGGCTGTTTGTCTGACATAACACATGGCGAGAAGCAGACAAGCAAGTGGGCACAGTGGGCGGGGAGAAGCAGCTCATTTAGATTTAAAGCCACAGGCTACACAAACAGCTACAATGTATCCAGACAACAAAATGTGCAGATTCTGGAGGCTATCATTTCTTCATGCAAAGTAGATTTGAGGACTGAAATCGAATGTATCTGCTTTATAGTAGAGGTTTAGTGCAGGCGGGTCATTTTTCACCCTTAGGGTGAATGGTGTATACAGAATTTTAAGATAACAGGAGGATTATGCTCTTTTGCTTTGTTTGGCCAAAAAAGAGAAATCGGTACATTTACACCCCATTCACAAGGGGCGTCAGAGTCAGCGCTTCCTATTCACATTGAATAGGTGACGTAAAGCGTTGCTGAACTAAATTGTGGATATGTCGGCGTTGTTTCAGCGGCATTGCTCATTGCATAAGTTGGGAATTTATCAACATTTCAAGCACCAATGGAAGCATCAGCCAATTATGCAAATACCCCAGCTAAGACAGTCGCCGATTGCAGACTTATTTCATTGGCTGAAGCTGCTATGACGATCGCGTCAGCCCCAACTTCAGACACACTCTCCATCAAGCGTTTATATTTTGCGACAAAATTTACCATTAACATCTAAAAAATAGTTAAATTACATGTGGATTTTGTATGTACAGTATGTACATGCGCTCAAATAAATGTTGTTCAAACTACTTATTTAAATTGAGCTGGAAAAAACAATTATTGGGGTTTTGTGGGACAACTTAATTTATTTATGTTCAATTCACTTACATTTGATGAAAACAAACAAAACCTGATTCCTTTATGTTGTCCCAACACAAACCGATTGTGTTGAACCCAGCCTTTTACAGTGTAAGATGGTGTTTTTATCATTTGAGGAGTCTTACAAAACATTTTAAATGAATCTAAACAGTGGCACGAATTTATCTGTGAAATAAGATCTGTGCAAGGAAAAAGTTCAGACATCCAAACTGAACTGTAACAAGCAACACTGAGAGCAAAAAATGGTATGCTGGAGCATTTTGTCCTTTTTAAGGTCACATCTTTTGACATAACATATACTGTGCTTTGATTGTGCTTTAGAAGGTTGCATTCCTGTTTATTTGACATACAATTCAGTAACATTCAAAGAACTGATAATAACTTTAAAGTGGTCACTTCATATTTTACAGAGATGTATATTTTATAATAACATATTTGAGTAATTTCTGTAGAATTGTGTGCCACTGAAAACTGACGTAATTTAATCACATGAATAAAGTATGCTGATATTCATGGCGCATAGTTATTTTAATGTGTAATTATATTTTAATAATTTCAATAGTACTGTACTTACTCCTGTTATTCTTAACATTTGACTAATTTCCAGCTTTTCAACAATAAAAAAGACTGTTAGATAAAGACAATAACTCAGTTAAGAGTGAATCTGAATCAAAGCCTTAACTCAAGACTAAATAATTAATTTAAAAAGAACTGGTTCGTAAGACTCATATGTTTTATAAAAGTCACACTGAGTGTATTGTATTTTATGTCGCTCTAACATGATGATATCAGACAAAATCGCAGAGATTCTTTTTATCTCGGCTTGACTAGCTCCACTAGTATTGAATCCCTGTTTTATGCCATTGTTTTATTCAGCTGCGTCAACAGAAATAACTGACCATGCAGCACTAGAAAACATTGGTGCTTTCACCCAGGTGGCTTTCAGCTCTGTGCCAAACCACAAACCACCGTTTGCTCTACTGTACATCTCAACTGAGTCTTCTTTTCAGTTGTGCTGTAGTCAGGTAAATCTACAATAGAGTGCATGATTAACAACTGATATATACAGCAATGCTTTATACATTTATATTTACATCCACAAAAATGTAAAAAAAAAGATGGAACAAAGCAGCCCAACAAATGGCTGATTCATCTCTTTATGACGATGACACAAATAACACACTGCTACAAATAACACAATGCTCTCTGCCTCATGAAAAGGAAATAAACTGAATCAAAGTGAACAGACATCAAGGGTGGAGTTACTGAATGTGGCAGGACCAATTTGGATGAGAGCAAATTTGCTTTTCATACTCTCATAATCTAGTTAGACTTCATCAGCCATCGACATACAGTAATAATGTATGCAGTGTGTACAGTCCTACAGACCATCCGGACAGTTAAGCCACATATAAAATGTATACTATGAAAAGAATTGGGATCTCTATCACTACCTTTGAGTGATGAAGACCTTTTTCTTTACTTTACTTTAGAAATAACTCCCTCTAAATCAGATGCAATGACTGTAATTTAAAACAAAATTGTAGGCATTTTGCTTTTGTATCATTTAGATACTATTTTATGTACTAGATATTAGCATTATATTGAATCTGATTTTTATTGTAATCTTAATTTTAGCTCAGGTAAACATTTGTCAGTTAGAGTTTAAACGGTAGCAGTTTTTTCAATGGTTTTAAGGTTAAATTTCAGATTTTAACTAAAATAATGCTAAATGAAGATTTATTTTCAATTTATTATTACTGTAATCCAGTTAAGTACTAGTATCTTCTGACTAAGGATTAAGCATTTAAATACTTTCTTTTGAGCCAGACATCTGTACTTTAAAATACAATTCAAAAGTAACAGTTGTAACAAAAGTCCTTTGTGTTTCCAGAACGTGTCTGTAAAGTTTCAGCTCAAAATGCCAAAATCAGATTATTTATTATACCTTTTTAAAACTGGGAAATTTGAGTTGTTTGGACATTGTAGCTGTTTTTGTTGCCTGTGCCTTTAATGCAAATGAGCTAGTTCTCCCTGCCCTGCATGTAGCATTCACATAGATACACAGCACAGTGACAGACAAGATTGAAGCAGATCTCCCTTGCTACGATAAGAACTTCTCCAACTGTTACTTGATGTATTTGTTGTGGAGTTAATTCAAGCCTTTCTGTAATGATGAGTCACACTCAATGTCGATATCAAATTTGGGCACATGTTTGCGCACAAACGCACACGTTTAGCTTTGCACTGTTTTTGCACGGCAAATAAGACAGGATACATGTTAATGTACAAAATAAACCCGATTTAACATCCACAAACCGGGACTGAAGCATTTTCTTTAATAATTGTACTGACAGTATGCGGCTGTGGTGTTGAATTACAGTGATTTTACTGTCTTTATTACAAACATGCACTGCTGTAAAATCCTTTTCAATTTGTAAAACTCATTTTTGAGGTGCTGCTGATCACATTGAGCTGAATCTTTTAATCCCAGTTGCTTTGCGCACAGCCCGTCTTGTTGGTCTGATTAAACGCGTTACTACAGAGACATGTTAATACGTGATTGTCAATCAATTTGGTTGGCGGGAAAACTGCACTCCTACATCACGTTGCAGTGGGCCTCAAAATGGGAGGGATTTGGATCCTATTTCAACGTCAGGCAATTTAAAAAACAAGAGTTATTGTGTTTCTATCACTCCAATATGACTGTGAACACACTATACCTACACACAGTTCTGACCAAGCAGCTTACAAAAGATGATTTTCATCATAGGTGCCCTTTTAATATTTGGTGTAAAGAGTGTGATTGTGATACCTTTGTTTTTAAATTCCACTCATATATAATAAAAAGATAAATAATAAAAACAACATGTTCTTATAAATACATACAATGTTAAAACTGAAACTGCCGTGACCTGAAATGAAGGTGCAGTGGATAAACTGAAAAAAAGAGTGACTAGAAAAGATGCTTGGATAAAAGTTTTTCTAAACCAGCAAGTGTGTATAAGCTCTGGCAGAACCAGAATATATTTGGCAGTCAGTCAGGAATGATCATGTTTACAAGAGTCTGCCACATGGAGCCGTAAAAAGTCCTTATATGTCCCACTCACCCATCAGTGTCCTGGAAGTTGACGTTCACCCTCTTGGCCGAGCCCAGCAACTCTAAAATGCGAAGAGAAGAAAAGAGGGAGAAGTATGACTAAAAAGCAACATTATCACACTGCAGGAGAAAGTACATTTCACAATATGTTATCATATGCTAGGACATTCCATACAGCTCCTGTAGCAAAAGTCAAAATGAACATCATTCACACACATCTGTGAAACTGCCTAAAATGTGTTTTAAGCATGCCATGAATTTATTTGGTGATGCTACTTTGTAAATAAACAATATGTACACTGAAAAAAATTATTAATTGAATTTATATGGGCAGAATTTAAACAAACAAACGTGAACAAAGTTTAACATTAAAACATTTAATTTGTTTGTTAAAAATCAGCCCATATAAATTGTTTGCAACCAGTTACCTTAAAAAATTTAGTAAATTCAATGAAAGATTTTTTTAGTGTATCTGCATGTATGCTATACAGCACTAGGGTCGTTCTTCGTACTTCGCTTAAAGAATCTAAGGGTGCTTCCACACTAGTAGATTGACTGTTTTGTTCCAAAATAATTTAATTGTTTTAAAGAGATTAGAATTGTTTCCATATTGCTTCTTGTTTAAGGTGTGGTTCAATTTCAAACTGCAACGTTTTTGAATGAAAAAAAAATTGTTAAAACAACTCATGTGCGAGTAAACTCTCCCTCACGTTGTTCAGAGTTCTACGGTTTATTTTCTGGGGTTCTGCTCAGCTGTCAATGATCAATATCAGAGAAAAGGTAAAAGAAATTATAAAAGAAAAGGTGCATTTTAATTATGAATGGTGACACCCACAGACATCATCACCAAATAGAAGTCAGAGGAAAGACAAGAAAACTCATCAGAGTTGTAAAGCATTACTTCGCTACAGCAATCCACATGTACAATTTTTTAGATGTGTTTTAGAGGCAAAATTCAAATTAAATTATCACCACGCAGCCCCTACTACAATAGAAATTGATTTATACTTTACAAATAATGTCAAAAATATGAAAAAATATGGTTTATATTCCTCAAAACATACACATAAAGAGAGTGCCCTTATATGATTACCAATGCAAACTGTATGTCATCTGGTTGTGATGTTTGGAACTACAATCAAATTAAATCTTACTGAAAGTTTTTTTTTTTCAAATTCCAAATATAATTTATAAATAATATACAATGTAATTTGTTTAGATATTTTGCATAGATTTTCTGTCATTTTAGGCTAAAACAGGTTTTGCAAAATACATATTATATGTAATATAACAAAATATTCACAACCTTATTAATAGCTTTTGTTTTATTAAAATTTTTAAATATTTCTTTCACTTCAGCTACAATCTGACATCTTTCTTCTTTAAAATGAGACCAAGCTTAAAAGCTTTGAAGATTGGCACTCATTAAAGTAGAACTTTTGATTTTCATGTCTGCTTCAAAACGTGGGGGCGACAGTTAAGGGGTTCAGTGTGACCATGACTAGCTTATATTGATGCACTTTCAAGGCATCTTTATGTCTTTATGTATTTGTGTATATGGGTATGTATGTGTATCTTATTTATGTGTACAAGAACTCAGTAAAAGAGAACAAAACCTTTTTTTTTAATCTTTCAGGCCAGTCATATAAACAAAGTTTTCCATTTTTAGCTAAACATTGTGTCATGTAACGTACCCTCTAAGTTGCCTTCTAGCTGTAAAAAATGGCAAGAGAAAGCACTAGTTTGGCACATAATCAATGTTTAAATGTATACTTTTACATAAATATTGGATAATCTTCATTGTTTGGCTGTGCTAATTAGAGAGGAGCTACAACGAGATAATCATTCTTCTCCAGAACTATTGTTCAGTACTGTCAGTATACCCATAAATCCTTGTCACAGACAGAAAAACAGATACGTTTACAGTCATTTGAGGTTATACTCAAAGACCATTTTTAGTCTGCATTCATGTAGCGCTGCATACAAGTGGATGGCACACAGTCCTGTTTCCCAGCAGACATGAGTAGGAATGTTGTGCCTGTCTCTTGGGGCCTTTCACTCCATCTTTTCCCTAACAGCAGCACAGCCATAAATGAGACTCTGTGGAGGACTGAAGACTGGTGTCAGATTTTCTGCCATCCATAAATCACTCGGGCTTCATCCACAGCGCCACCAGGGGGACAATGATGCAGATTTAGAGGAAGAAACCTGCCAAATCATGCATTGGTGCTCAAAAGCAGTGTCTATTGGACTAAATCAGACACAAATAAAAAGCCATTTGTTCACTATTAGCTTTATAAATTCCTACTGATTATATAATCTATATATATGGAGTATCGAGAATGCAGTCTTACCATGAGCAATCTTATGATGAGTTATTATGTATTGTGCATTGTATGACAATTATTAATACTTTTAAGTGGGTTAACCTAAAGCAGGCATGGGCAAACTCGATCCTCGAAGGCCGGTGTCCCTGCAGAGTTTTGCTCCAACACTAATAAACCACACCTGAACACCCTAATTAGTGTCTTCAAGATCACTAGAAAGCTACAAGCAGGTGTGTTTGATTAGGGTTGGTGCAAAACTATGCAGGACACCGGCCCTCCAGGATCGAGTTTGCCCATTCCTGACCTAGAGCAAATATGAAGCAAATTGTCTAACTGAAAGTTGGAAGAAATAATTTCAGTAACTGACATAAGCACATAAAATCAAGCTACCTTCATTCTTGCTTGTATAAACCGATGAAGTAAAACAACAGCTACAGTACAAAAAAAGTGGTCACACTTTATTTTAAAAGTACAATTCAAGCTATTAAGAAAGTTTTAGCTAAAATAAACAACTAATTAGCTACTTATTAATAGTTAAGTAGTAGTTGGGTTTATACATTGTGTAGAACTGGCGATGTAAAATAAGATCATATGTATGAGTGCAATAAACAGTTCGTATCTTAGTAATAATAGGGCCAGATGGAATCTGCAGACATTTTTTGCTATTTCTGTGCAGAATTTTGCTAAAAATGAGCAGATTTATACAGAATGATTTTGGGAGTATCATAACTAAAACCTTAATATATGAACTAAAAATAATACCTTTTAAACTTGTATTTAATGTTTACAATGCAAATCCAATTAGATCCACTTTATTTGGTAAACAAAGCAAGTCTTCTATATAATATATCTACTAAAATACAGAAAATATTTCTTTACAAACTGTATTGTAAATAAATTATATGAACATTTTTATATTCAATTCAATTCACCTTCATTTGTATAGCACTTTTACAATGTAGATTGTGTCAAAGCAGCTTCACATAAAAGGTCACAGTAAATTGGAACAGTGTAGTTCAGTTTTTAGTGTTTAAGTTCAGTTTAGCTCAGTTCAGTGTGGTTTAAAAATCACTACTGAGAGTCTAAACACTGAAGAGCAAATTAAACGATGCGCAGCTCTACAGATCCCGAACCATGCAAGCCAGTGGCGACAGCGGAGAGGGAAATATTAGTCAATAATTATAATGAAATTAATTTAAAAACTAAATAAATATAAATTTACACTATTTACACAAGTTAATAAACAGAATCAATGATGGGCTAAAAATCTGCGGATTCTGTGTGGGCCTAGTAATAGGCCAGTAGTAAATGGTGTGAATTGTTACTTAAACTAAATTGTCACCAATACAGTCCTAACATAGCTCCATGGAAATGCCTTTTGTTATGTGATTTGAGAGGACCAATGATATTACAGTTTATTTGAACATGACAAATGCTGTTCAATGTATTGTAGAAATATTGCTTTGTGAAAGCTAATCCAACTAACAGTTTTACAAATCAATGCAAAGAGTCTAAATGATGAAAATGTCTTTAAGAAATCCTGTCACTTCAGCTCACTTTGTCTGGAGCAAGATGAAAAGTATTGCTTATCAAGATTAAACAATTCTACAAGCTAAAATTCGTAATAACAAATGCACTTTAGATGTATTTTTTTTGTTTTGTTTTCAAATTAGGACAAAGCTGTAGATTAAATCTATGTCTGGGACATTCTACCAGAAACGTACATTTTCGGCAGACGGCAAGATGGCGGCGCGTTCAGTTCGCGAAGCCCAGCGTCTCTCCAGTTTCTGCAATTTTGCGGTATTATTCCTGCTCATTTCGGGTCTGTTCGTACAGAACAGCAGTGCCTTTACATCGTACACCCGACAGGACATCTTGGATATTGGTTTGTGCACTCCGGACAGTTTTATTAACAATCTTCGACTCATCCCTGAGATCGCCAGAACACCCGGGCCTCAGAGCCCTCCACGGCCGGGCGGAAGTGCTCGAAGGCGGCGCAGAGAACGTAAACAAAGACGGGGGAAGCGCGGCGGGCTAAGAGCTAAGCTAAAGCTAACACCACACCGGCTCTCTTTACCCAGCATCTTTCTCGCCAATGTACGGTCACTGGTGAACAAAATGGATGAGATTCGACTGCGCATCAACCACAGCAAAAGATTATGGAACTGTAATGTCATGATTTTCACAGAAACATGGCTAAACAGCGGGATACCAGACAACGCTATATCGCTAACGGAGCATCAAACATTCCGAGCAGACAGAACGGCGGATGACTCCGGTAAGACCAGAGGCGGAGGATTATGCATTTATATTAACAAAGCTTGGTGCACAAACTCTGTCGTCGTTGGGAGACATTGCTCTGTTAACCTGGAATTTCTAATGGTTAAATGTAGACCGTTTTATCTGCCACGGGAGTTCACCTCCACCATAATAACTGCTGCTTATATCCCTCCCGACGCTGATGCCAAGCTTGCTATGAATGAACTTCATGCAGCCATCAGCAAACAACAGACTGCTCACCCGGAGGCTGCTTTTATTGTTGCGGGGGATTTTAATCACTCAAACTTAAAAACAGTGCTCCCCAAATTCCATCAGAACATTTTCTGCCACACAAGGGGAAACAAAACTTTAGACCAAGTTTACACAAACATGGCTGAAGCATATGCTGTGACCCCCCTCCCCCACTTGGGTCAATCAGATCACCTTTGTTTGTTTCTCACCCCCAAATACTCACCCATCGTCAACCGTGTGAAGCCATCAGTAAGGACCATCAAAGTGTGGCCAGCGGGGGTGGACTCCACACTCCAGGACAGGTTTGAACACACAGACTGGAGTATGTTTGCTTCCCAGGCCACATGTGGCTCTCACACAGACATTGACAGTTACACTTCCTCTGTTCTGGAATATATCAACACCACCATAGACAGTGTTACAACCCAGAAACAGATCACCACTTACCCAAATCAAAAGCCATGGATGAACAAGGAGGTGCGCCTCCTGCTGAAGGCACGCAACACTGCATTCAGATCAGGGGATGCACAGGCCTACAGCACTTCCAGGGCTAATCTGAAGAGGGGCATCAAAAAGGCCAAGCACTGCTACAAGCTAAAGCTAGAGGAGCACTTTTCCAACTCTGATCCTCGGCGCATGTGGCAGGGCATCCAGGCCATCAGCAACTACAAACCCAGCCAGTCCACCCCCACAGCCACAAATGTCTCCTTCCTGAACGAGCTAAATGACTTTTATGCCCGCTTTGAAAGAGACAATACAGAACCCTACACCAGGAACTCTACCTCAACCGACCACTCACCTATCACACTCACCTCCTCAGAAGTCTACACCGCACTGAGTCGGATCAATGTGCGTAAGGCTGCTGGACCAGACGGTATCCCTGGGCGCGTCCTCAAAGCATGTGCAGAACAGCTCGCTGGGGTGTTCACAGACATTTTCAACCTGTCACTTAACCTAGCAACTGTGCCAACATGCTTTAAAACCACCTCTATTGTGCTAGTGCCGAAACACTCCAGCCCAACATGCCTGAATGACTACCGCCCTGTAGCACTCACACCCATCATCATGAAGTGCTTTGAGCGGTTGGTCCTGGCACATCTGAAAGACTCTCTGCCATCCACACTGGACCCACATCAGTTTGCCTACCGTGGCAACAGGAGCACAGAAGATGCCGTCTCCATAGCACTGCACTCTGTCCTCACACACCTGGACAATAAAAACACTTATGCACGAATGCTGTTTGTTGACTTCAGCTCAGCATTCAACACTGTCATACCCTCTAAGCTACTGATCAAACTCAGAGACCTGGATATCGACACATCTCTCTGCAACTGGGTTATGGACTTTCTGACTAACAGACCTCAGAATGTTAGATCAGGCCACATCTGCTCCACCACCGTCACACTCAACACTGGTGTACCACAGGGCTGCGTGCTGAGCCCCTTCCTCTACTCCCTTTTTACCATCGACTGTAGGCCTGTGAACAGATCCAACACCATCATCAAATTTGCAGATGACACCACAGTGATTGGTCTAATCAGCAATAATGATGAGACTGCCTACAGGGAGGAGATACAGCATCTGGCCACTTGGTGCACCGACAATAATCTGCTCCTTAACACCAGCAAGACCAAGGAGCTCATTGTGGACTTCAGGAAGGGACGAACAGGCTCGCATGATCCCATCCACATTAATGGGATGGCCGTTGAGCCTGTCTCATCCTTCAAGTTCCTGGGGACCCACATCTCTAAGGACCTTTCCTGGACCACCAACACCTCCAGCCTGGTCAAGAAGGCTCACCAGCGCCTATTCTTCTTGAGGCAACTTAAGAAGAACCAGCTTTCATCAGCCGTCCTGGTGAACTTCTACCGCTGCACAATAGAAAGCATCCTGACCAACTGCGTCACAGTCTGGTATGGAAGCTGCTCTGTTGCTGAGCGTAAGGCACTGCAGCGGGTGGTGAAAACTGCCCAACGCATCACAGGGACTACACTGCCAGCCATTGAGGACATCCAGAAGAAACACTGTCTGCGCCGAGCACGCAGTATTCTTAAGGACACCTCTCACCCTGCTCACAGACTGTTCTCTCTCCTGCCTTCCGGCAGGCGCTTCAGGCTCCCCCGGACAAAAACCAGCAGACTGAGGAACAGCTTTTTCCCCAGAGCTGTCTCCCTTTTGAACTCTGCCCCTCACTGACTCTTTTGCCCCCCCAATACACCCCCCACACTCCTCTAACTTATACTCCTCACAATCACTGCACTATTTAACATTTGCACATTTAAAGTTTGCACATATTCATTGCACTGATTCATTTACTTGAACTGTACATACCCACAGCACATGGACATTTGTAATTTGTAATTATGTTTATCTATCTGCCACTCCTGATTATTAATAGCATCCTGTACATATATTCATTTATGCAAATCTCTGTTCATAGCTAATACAACCTGTATATAATGTTGATAGTACATCCATCTGTAAATATCACCATAGTTTTTCTATAACTGCACTTTATAACTTATACCTGTATCCTGCACTTGCTGCTGTTGCACTGCTGGTTAGACCTAAACTGCATTTCGTTGCCTTGTACTTGTACATGTGTAATGACAATAAAGTTGAATCTAATCTAATCTAATCTTCACTTATAAAAAATGTGATAGGGCCTGACTTAAGCTTGTCGTCCCCAAAAAATTTTACAAAAACAAGCAAAAAATCACACAATTCAATGACAGAACGCATCCTTGATCACTGTCAACTTCTCCATGAAATGATGTCACTTCCAAGTCATAGCCTTAAACGTATGATCCACGCATTTTATGTTAAATTTAACGCAAATGTGACAGGAGTGACAGAAACAAGGGGACAATTGTACATTTAATTGTATTATATATTTGTAGTGTTTATTTGTAGTATTTATTTATAACTTCAAGGTTTTAATCAATTGATGTGAATGATAACAACTTAAACTTGCTATTACTGAAGTTTTTTTTCTAAACAACAGTTTTTAGCATAACAAGACTATTATGAGTATATATTAATATATTTATAATTCATACCATCCAAACGCTACATCCACTGTGTCAAAAGTTTTGTTTCTCATTAAGAAATCAACTCGGAAAGTCCCAAAAATTCCACTCGTAATTTTGATTTGCAGTGACATTCATGCGTGTTTAACTCATAAATACAATCTTTCTGACAGGACTTGAATGCAGCATAAAGTCAACAATCACAACATAGCATTAGCCTGACTGCCCAAAAAACTATCAAAACATACTAAACACAGCAACAGTGACTCCAGCAATGGTGTTCATTTGAGGCAGGAACTATCTTTATCAACCAGAGTTGTTCTGGTCTATACTATCAGGAGTGGCCAGACTCCTGGTGTCCTGTAGAGTTTAGCTCCAACCCCAATTAGACACACCTGAATAAGCTAATCAAGCTCTAATTAGCATACTAGAAACTCCTGGCAGGTGTGTTGAAGCACATTGGAGCTAGGAGACCGGCCCTCCAAGACCAAGTTTGGGCACCACTGTCCTGGTCTAGAAATAAAACAACCTTGGTTTGTGCAATTACATTTGATCAAACAGAAATGAACACTCAATCTTTAGGTGCATCTCTGGCAGCAAAACTAGAAGCAAATATCACGGAGACTTTGGCGTGTTTGTGATTTTAACTGGTCTGAAGGTGATGAATTCCTTAACACCTGAAAAACGACTTCTATTTGTACTATAATACGAGTGGTGGAATTTGGAAGCAGATCAGAAAGTGTCATATGAGGTTTGTATTCCATCTGTAGCGGAGCTGCTCGAAGCCATCACCATCAGTCAGCCTGAATACAGAGCTGTTTACAGCAGCTGCCGCTCAATGTGACAGAGAACATCTGTGTGTCTTTTTCTGTGGCGTTTTTAACTCCTTCGCCACTCCGTCCAAACAGAACATGGTGAGAGAACTGATATTAAAAAAACACAGGGATGGAGTAAATGGCTGCCTATGTTCATGAGGAAATTTGTGGGAGCTTCTATTTCAAGTCATAAGGGTAACAGAGCAGAATTTCTATCTATAGTGAGCTGCTGCTTTTGTGTTCTTGCTCTCAGATGGACTGTTTGTCAACCGTTTGGCCTCTGAAATCAGACATTCAGAGGAAAGGTAATGTATGTTAACACTGACCCTAATAAACGCAATGTGAAAAGAGCAGATGTATGGATTTTGCTTAGAATAGCAACTCTATTTTCACATTTGATCAATTATTCAGTTGTTGACATCAATAAGGCAGCCTACTATTGATGTCTATTTTGCTTTTTAAAATATGAGAAATAGACATTTACTTTGCCTTCAAGTGAATAACAATACAGAAGGGATGCACTGAATGTCACTGAAAGCAAAACCCCCCCCCAAAAAAACACAATGCATGAAGAGAGAATACATTTTTACCAAACAATAACATAGCAAATAGCAACCAGCTTAGAATAAAAGTGCCAAATAAATGCAGCAAACATGTCAGTAATGTGAAAGCTTTTCAAAGTGTCTGAGTAAAATTCTGAAATATCCATTTGCAGACAAGAAAAGCTCTTTTGATGCATCAGTGGCAGCCGTTTTTCTCTTACTTGCAGGCATAAAGCATCCTCTAAGCATAGGCTGAAAAAGACTATGGCATGAAAACAACTAATAGTGTACACTTACAGGTTGTTGTCAACACACAATTTAGACAGGTATACTCAGAATCCTGGTTCACCTTTTCTTGCACACTTTTAATAGAACTTTTTGTTATTGTGGCAGTACAGAATGTACTCAGTATTCAGCAGTCAGTTATGGGCCTACTAGAGCTCTAAATAAAACTATTTTAATTTTACGAATTTATTTCATTAAGTTGTAAAGTGCTTTGATATGATATAATGGCATGGTATAATGTCTATTGGAATGTTTAAATTAAAACTGTTTAAATTGCCATTTTGTAAACTGTATTGGCAATTTTCTCCTAGAAAAGCTAGACAAAAGAAAAATTATAAATACAAACATATTTTGATTATTTAATGTAAAATAAATGTTGTTGTTTTTTCCAAAAATCTGTCACATGATACTTCTAATTCTAATATGCTGATTTAGTGATCAAGAAACAGATCTCTAATTATTAATGTTAAAAAAGTTATTAGATATGCTAATATTTGATGATTCTTTTGTTGAAATCAAGTTTTGCAAATGCTAAATGTCTTCAGTGTCACATTTGGTCGATTTAACTCACACTTGCAGAAAAAAAGAGAGTATATATTTTAATAATCCTCAAAATTGTGAAAAGTAGTGCATGTGGAATAAAATATCACTAAAACAGAATCACTAAATGTCTAGTTGGCTGTCTGATGCCTAGTTAACTGGTTGGCTCATCATTAGACATCATTTATTATGATTATATGCCACATCTGTGAGCATTTTTAAGAGTAGGAACCATCTTCCACATCATTGGTTCAACCACAGAATAAACATCCCCTCACAGCAGCCATGCCACATATATTTACTGATAAATGATTATTGAATTTAATCAACAGATTTTTATGTATCTTATTATTCAGGTATATAATAATAGTTACTTTGTATATTCATTTAATTTCCTTCGGCTTAGTCCCTTTCTTCATCAGGGGTTGCCATAGTGGAATGAACCGCCAACTTATCCAGCATATGTTTTACGCAGCGGATGCCCTTCCAGCTGCAACCCAGTACTTGGAAATATCTATACACACTCATTCACACACATTCATACACTACGCCCAATTTAGTTTATTCAATTCACCTATAGCGCATGTCTTTGGACTTTGGGGGAAACTGGAGCACCCGGAGGAAACCCAGGCCAACACAGGGAGAGCATGCAAACTCCACACAGAAAAGCCAACTGACCCAATTGGGACTCAAACCAGTGACCTTTTTGCTATGAGGCGACAGTGCCACTGAGCCACCGTGTCACCCTACTTAAACTAAAAGCCTTACTAAAGTGAGGAGTATTTATGCTTTGTAAATCTCTTATAAATAACAGTCAAAGGCTTAGTTTCAAATGAACAATAACCAAATTTCCTTCCAATACTCTTCCGTTATAAATAGCTGAAAATTCCAATTCCTCGATTGACTAAGCAATGCAACAAAAAGTATCAGCTTTAGTATCAAGGAGTCTTAGTATCTAAAATCTGCTCAACTTCTCTCAGGAGATGAAATTTCTCAGACACATCCTCTAAATCTTTTTATAGTCCCCTTAACCCACTGGATGTTGAGATAAAAATGGGTCAGCAAAATTTGGGTCCTCGAAACTAAAAACAAAAGATTACATCACACTGGCCCACTCAGAGCACTGGCAGAACTGGCTTGGGTGTTGTACAAAAGCATTTAGAGGTACAAATATGAGCCTGGAGATATTCTCTCTGAAGACAAGAGGAGGAGTTCTGCCTCTTTGTAAAAATTAATGAACCCACAACAAATAGGGCTCATGTAAAAACCCAGCATGTACTGTTATTACAGTCTACAAGAGGTAAACAACAGCTGTCAAACATGCATGCATTCCCACCAAATGACGACAGCGCTCTCGCACCTGAAATAAATTTCACACAGGAGACAGATTGACTGCTTTTTGACTGAGGAGAAACTTAACATGTCTGAGATATCGCCTCTAAGAGGGCTATAACACACTGTTCATTGTTGCTTTGTGCTAAAATATTGGGGTGGACAAAAGAGACAGATTCACTAATGGAGAAATCAAAGCACAGACTAGAGGACTGCAGACAGCAACAAAAGAAGAAACAACGAACGCTGCCTGGCCACCATTGATCCTGCACATCCGCCAGTTCCAGACAGAAGAATGTTATGAGATGTCGTGGAAAAGGTTTCTTTGTGACTCATTTTTCTCACTCTCTGCAGGTCGTCTGAAATTGGACAAGTGTAGTGTGGTTGATGATACATAAAAAAAGACAGGGCGAGGGGTCACTGAAAGACTCACGGGCCTCATGTGTTGTTCAGAGGCTTTGTAGAGACATGCAACTGGGAAAATTGGTGTGGCAATGGGTCAAAAGTATAGAGATCTGGATGCCAGATGAAGAACAGCAAGGAAATGTGTTACAACACGAATGTGTATTATAGATCTGCAGATGTGCTCTTCTAATCTGAAATGGACAGTGGAAATACTTGGAAAAACATTTTTAAATGGCTTCAAGCTTTGCTGCAGTATAAAAAGAAGTATTGGGGTTGAGTTGCCAAAAATCTACTCAGCCGTCTCACAAGTGCTGCATCGCAGGAATATACAGTTTGCTCACAGTTTAACAATCGCCAAGCTCCATCAGCAGCAAAAAGCTAAACCTCAGAATCAGAGTTATAATAATTAAGCACCGAATATGTCCCACATAAGCTGACTGTGAACAGATTGTAACATTAGCACTATACGAGCAGGCGAGTTCAACTGTACCAATAGAATTAACTATGGCTTGAATTTTGGTGGCTAGATTTATAAACAAAAGGCAGCACATGCAACCTATGTGCTGTCACAGAGTGTATGTCCGATAGCCATGACACATCCGGAATAACTTTAGCCGTCACCCACACAGCAAGGTGACTCACAGATGAGCCTTGTGAATAAATGTTGTTTATGCAAAAAAAAAAAACCTTCAAAGACTGCAAATGACATTTTTTAATAATAGTAATACTACTAATAATAATTACTTACATTTATATGGTGCTTTTCTGGAGACTCAAAGTGCTTTTTTGGAAGACACATTTTTGGAGGGAACCTCCTCAACCACCACCAGTGTGCAGCATCTAGCTGATGACGCAACAGCAGCCATATTGTGCCAGACCACACACCAGCTGATTTTGGTGCAGAGGAGGCAGAGTGATGAAGCCAATTATGATATGGTTAGGGTCCATGATGGACAGAGGCCAGTGGGCAAATTTGGTCAGGCATCTTTAATGAACAGAGAGAGTCAGAACCTCGGTTTAATGTCTCATCCAAAAGACTGTATAGAGTGAGTATAGAGTCCCCATCAATATCATCAATATACTGGGGTGTTAGGACCCACACAGACCACAGGGTGAGCCCCCCCTGCTTGTTTCAATAATCACACTTCCAGCAGCAACCTTGCTTTCCCATGTGGTCTCCCATGCAGGTACTGACCGGGTGCAGCCTTGCTTACCTTCAGTGGGTGACCATGTGAGAGTTGCAGAGAGCTAGCTGCTGGATGATTATCCACAATTAAGGATTTACAAAAATACAAGCTAGAATTAAATGCATCAAACAGTTTAGTCTATGTACATCAAACAGCAAGGTAGTATTTTACTGTGCAATTGGTTCCTGGACAAGGTATCATATCATGTACTCTATGAAGTACCATGACACTACTTAACATTTACACAGATACACTAAAAACACTGTGACCACCTGTCTAATATATTGTTGGTCTTCCATGTGCTGCCAAAAGAGAGCCAATCCACCAGGGGGATAGATTCTACATGACAACTGGAGGTGCCCTGTGGTATCAGTCATCAAGATCTTGAAGGCCTATAGGATGCAAGGTGGAGCTGTTGTGGTTTGAACTTGTTGGTCCTGGAATATAATTGTATTCCATAAATTTATATTACCACTTGGTGCGGCACGATGGCTCAGTGGTTAGCACTGTCGCTGGTTTGAGTTCCAGCTGTGTCAGTTGGCATTTGTGTGTAGTTTGCATGTTCTCCCCGTGTTGGCATGGGTTTCCTCCGGGTGCTTCAGTTTCCCCCACAGTCCAGAGACATGCGCTATAGGTGAATTGAATGAACTTAATTGGCCATAGTTTTTAGGAGTAAATGAGTGTATGGGTTGTTCCCAGTACTGGGTTGCAGCTGGAAGGGCATATGCTGGAATAGTTAGCAGTTTATTTTGCTGTAGTGACCTCTGAAATAGAGACTAAGCGGAAGGAAAATGAATGAATGAATTGCCACTCGAGGGTGAGTGAATTTTGGGTGATCTTTCCCTTAATCTGCATATATGAGAGCCCCCTTTCATATAAGGACACATAAATAACATTACACTTCAAGTCATTAGCTGCTTAGATACCCACCTAACTTCATAAGCAACAAAAGCAATTCAAAATCTTCCAGTGCAAAACAAAACTGCATTTGAAAGGTCTTGCCAGAATTGATCGATTGTCTCTGAAGTTGAGGAAAATGGCCTACTGAGAAAGCAAACAATGGTTAAGCTAAACTTAGACACAACCCTCTCTCATATCCCATTTCACATCCAAACATTAGTTTTATCCACCTTTTACATAATTTGACATCAAAGCCCAATTCTCAGCGTTGAGTTCTCTCTGCTTGTTGTAATTGCGGCAGGAAAACGTCCACACCTCCAGAGCCATTACGTTGGGGCTTTCCCAGAATTCACACAATGAGACCCCTTCTCTCACTCTGAGTGCTGAGGTCTGCTCTTCACGCTACACAGCACACATAAGCGCTCTACTAAAGACATTTCTGCTACACGCCACACACATCTTTACATGCAGGGCCCCGCGGTGCGAACACAACACATTCCCCTGTTCATTCATAAGGCAAGCAGAGGGAATGGGAAAGACGGAAAGGAAAGAGTCCTGCGAGAGATGCTCTTCCTACAATCCAATCAGCCAAATGCTGAGAGCGGATCAAACAGATCAGAAACAGACAGGGAAAGCACTGACTCCAGTCCAGGGAGGGAATGGCTCCAAGTGCCAAAGTACCTTGGGAGCGGTTCCCGTTTCATGCTTGTGAACTGGCTTGATTGTGATCACCCTCAATGACCGTTTCAAACAGGACTGGGGTGAAACCATGCCTCATATTGGGGCTTGGTGCTGGCACGGCTGGCAGGTGGCTAATAGTAACATTTGAGTCTCCACAGCGCTGGCAGAGCGTATGGAAAGTGATTAGTTAAAGCTTGGCCCTGTTCCTTTGCTTTGCCTCTTCTCTTGGCTAGTGGTTGGTAGGGTGGCTCTATCTCACAACACTACTTCCCAGACTCAGACTCACTTTATACTCCATTTACACATACTTTGAGATGCAAAACCATGGCTAAAGGCACTAGATGTCTGTCTGCATCCATTGGAGAAGTGTAATTTGGACATTAAAAGCATAAGAACAACCTTGTCTTCATCAAGTGTCTTTAATCTCTAACTTAATGTTTTTTATTTCTTCTCTTTCTAAACGTGTGCTGTCGCTTTATTATCAGGGGAGTTGAAGACAGTTTTGTTTCAGCGTGTTTTGATTCCTTACTGCATTTCCTTGGAACTTCCTCCTCAACTCTCTCCCAAAAATATCTCATCTGCTGTGGTCCAAACAAAAAGCCAAACAATTTGTCTCAGATAGAGGACGTGTATGATAAAATGCTAGCATGTCAACAGCAGTTTGCCCCTGGTGGAGCACAGCTTGACTGCTCTGTAGCAGTAAGCAGCTTTTGATCCAGCTTGACCCCGCTTTTTCCTGCTTCCTGAACTTCCTGTGGAGCCATTTCCCTTCCAGGTAAAACAGAGGAGACCATCTGCTGCTCCTCTCGTGGGGTTATTCCGGGACCTCACCCTCCTGTAACCCACACACAAGTTTTATATCAAGCTTCCATCGCATCCACAATGATTTTATATGAACAAGGAAAAGCGCCAGGATCTATAAAGGTTTTGACTATGTTTTATGCATAAGTACACCAATATTTTAGGCAGAGCATCTCTCTTTTTGTGTCTTTTCTAGAGCTGTAATGGAGTTGCTAGGCAACAAGCATCATCTACCTCTTCCTACACATGTGCATGAAAATTAGTGTGATGCACCCACACAATCCCTTTAACACTCTGTTACTTTCAACACACACAAACACACACACACATAAAACAGGACAGATTAAAACACATTCTGAACAAAAACCTTCTTACATACCAACCTAAACTCTCTGCGGAACTGCATAAAACCAAGCAGGTCCTTCAAGTCCTCCTCATAATGGCATGTTTACATGCACGCAGGTTCATTTTTCAAGTACTATCGGCTGAGAGTGTCAGTGTAGAGCTGTATCTCCTCAAGGGATCCACAGCCCACAGGTGAGTCTGCCTCTCCTCGTATGCTGATAGCTAATCTATTTCCCAGAGCACTGCTGCCACGGCTAGAGAAGCCTCATTGATCATTCCCAAATTACAGAGGCTGCATAACCAGCATGCATCAGCCTTATCCTGCTGAGATCCAGTGCTCTGTCTCTGCATAAGGCAGGCCGTTAAGGATTGTGTGGGTTTGCCATGGAGGCAATGGGCAGCTTTCTGTGTAGGCTTGCACTATGTGATGAATGTTTATTTAGTTAAAAGCTCACAGTGGCGTGCGTAGTACATTTTGCAAACCTCTGCAATGATCTGCTGAAAGAGGGCCTCAGAGGAGCATGTTAAACATACAGCAGCAGAAGAGCTGGTTAAACGCTAGTATACCTGAAAAATATAAAAGCAGCTTAAACCAGCTTACAGTGATTTTCTGGTTTTGGCTGGTTTAAGATGGTTTATCTGTCTCTCAGCCTAACCTAAATAGTCAACTTTACTTATTCTTGGTATATCAAGTATCTTACTCTAACCTGCTGGTTTTGCTGCTCTCAGAGCTAAATAATAAATCTGATTTGACTATCACACAGTGATGAATGCCCTACTGCTTAATGCAGATTTAATTTGTGTACCATCGCAAAGTTGCTGACGTTAACACATTTACTTGGGTTCTTATCTTAATTTAGCTACTATGTGCTGATTCAACTGATCTTCCAGACTAATCCCAGGTTTAGCTCTTTTTTGAGCTTGGCCTAGCTGGTATATACTAGTTTAACTCGCATTTGAGTCTGGTCTATAGCTGGTTTTAATTGGTGTTTGAGCCTGACTTAAATGGTGTATACTAGTTTAACTGTTATTTGAGCTTGGCCTAGCTGGTATATACTAGTTTAACTGGTATTTGAGTCTGGTCTATAGCTGGTTTTAACTGGTATTTGAGCCTGGCCTAGATGCTATAAACTAGTTTAACTGTTATTTAAGCCTGGCCTTGCTGGTACATACTAGTTTAACTCGCATTTGAGTCTGGTCTATAGCTGGTTTTAACTGGTGTTTGAGCCTAACTTGAATGGTATATACTAGTTTAACTGTTATTTAAGCCTGGACTTGCTGGTATAATAATAATTTAACTGGTCTTAGTAGGTATATCCTAGGTTAACCACTTAACCTATCTGGTGTGTGCTAGTTTATCCTGTCCACCAGCAAAGTACAACATATTTAGATCTACTGTAACTAGTCTCTGGGACTGGCCTAGCTGATGTTAGCTGGTTGAACTGGTCTGTGTCTTAACCCATCTGTTGTATGCTAAATTAAAGGGTCTAGGCCTACCTGATATATGTAGATTTTTGGTGGTTTAACTTGCCTAACCTAGTAAACCAATTTCCGTATGGAAGCAGAGCGTCACCCGTGCTCCCCACCAGTCTCAAAACCCACAGAGGAGTGTCTGAAGGATTAAAGGACAGAAAACGACAGATGAAGATGAAGAGAAAATCAGGCATAGGACATTTTATGTTTGTATTTGCTTCTATTTAGGCAGCAGTTGACCATGAGGGGCTGCTACTGCACTTTTATTTTGTGCTTATTTTGTATATTAAAGTGTTTACAGTATTTGACAATTCTTCCCTTATATTATAAAGTTGAACCTCATTAAAACTAGTTTTCTGAGTCTGGCCTACATAATTTATGTGGATTTAACAGGTCTCTCAAGTAAATCTAAGTATGGTGGTTTAACTGGTCTCCCAGTCAAGTCTAACAGACTTATCAAGTCTCAGAGCCCTAACTAGTGCATCATCTCAAACTAGCTGGCGTTAACTTATTCAAATGGCCTAGCCTAATAAGATAACCAATTAAATTGAACAACCTAGCTGGTAGGTTTCTGACAAGTGCTCTCTACAACCACAGTAGACAAAGTTGGCTGGCTAGGACACTAATTAACATGTTTGGTTATTTGAAGCTGTTTTTCAGCAAGGATAACAACCACCTGAGGCTTAAAATGGTCGTTTTTGCTCCAGAAAAGGCAGGCTGTCATCAGGTATTGACATAACTGACATGCTTTATTTTCCTCAAATGTTATGAGCAGATTAGAGTTTGTAACTCTTGATAAATGAAAAAAAATGTACAAGGATACACAAAAAGGCCGCAATATCAAGTGGCTGGCAGAGACTCTGAGGCAAAGTAAACACTATTTAATTTGACTGTGACCACATATGACAGCCTGAATAGCCTTGGCACTTAATTGCATCACATACACGGAGCACAAACCATCACATGCCAGCACAAACCATCTCAGGCATGCTACCCTTAAAGACCCAGCGTGTTTCATTATAACACATCTCCTCTTTGTCAATCTATTACAGCAGCACCATCTGTTAGAAAACCAAACACTTCACTTCTGTCATACTCTTCTACATGCCAGTCCCTGTGTCATGTCAGAGGACATAAGATCAGCGCAGCGGGCAGCACACAGTAGTGCCAGTATCTTATGTCCACAGAGGAAGCGATAAATAGTCGGAGGAGACGATTGAGGGTACATTTTAGATTGTGAGCTGCAGCCAGAGAGACAGTATTAAAGACTCACACAGAGACGGTATTGTTCTACGCTACAGCAGCGGAAGCCAGGAAGAGCTCAGTGACGCTGCCAGTGTGAATTCATTTACTATAAATACAGTCTGAAGCACAAAAATGGACACAGACTATCTCTTCATTATTCACCATTCAACGGCAACAGTTCTTTTCTGAGAAACAATATTTAGGCTGTCCCTTTAGAAACTTTAATATAAAGTAAAACAGTCTGCACCTGTCAGCTAGGGTTTCTCCGTCTGTAAAAGCTCAGTCAGTAACATTTTTTTTCTCATATTATATGGGATGGTGGCAATTGTACCTGAGTCCCTGCTTATACAGTTGAAGTCAGAATTATTAGCCCCCTTTTGAATTTTTTTCTTTTTTAAATATTTCCCAACTGATTAACAGAGCAAGGAAATTTCACAGTATGTCTGATAATATTTTTTTCTCCTGGAGAAAGTCTTATTTGTTTTATTTTGGCTAGAATAAAAGCAGTTTTTAATTTTTTAAATCCATTTTAAGGTCAAAATTATTAGCCCCTTTAAGCAATTTTTTTCAATAGTCTACAGAACAAACCATCATTATACAATAACTTGCGTAATTACACTAACCTGTCTAGTTAACCTAATTAACCTAGTTAACCCTTTGAATGTCACTTTAAGCTGTATAGAAGTGTCTTGAAAAATATCTAGTCAAATATTATTTACTGTCATCATGGCAAAGATAAAATAAATCTGTTATTATAAATGTGTTATTAAAACTATTGTGTTTAGAAATGTGTTGAAAAAAAATCTTCTCTTCGTTAAACAAAAATTGGGGGAAAAGTAAACAAGGGGGCTAATAATTCTGACTTCAACTGTATATTTTCGCAGCATTTAAATTGAGGTTCTCTGTAGCAAAAAAAAAAAAAAAAACGATTCTGTTTTAAAGACAAAAAAAATTCAGTTTTTATTATGTTTGCAGATTTTATGTACATTTATAGAACAATATTTTCTGTTATATGACCAAGAACGTTTCTAATACAGCAACTAAGGAAGTGATGGTTAATTTGTCATCTTTTTCACTTCTCACTGCTAATAAATGACTATATTTATATTTTCAACATGTCATTAAAACTGGAGACTATATACTGAAGAAAATATAGAAGGAAGTATCACATTCTTCCATTCACCACTAAAAAAAGTCCACCCAACAATGATGATTTCTGCATTTGTGAACACTGAAAATGTAAAGGGAACTACATTTTAACTACATTTACATCTACACTTCCTGACCAAAGTCTTGTCGTCGATCCCAGTTGTAATTGCAACAAATAATACCTTGACTTCTAGTTGATCATTTGGAAAAGTGGCAGAAGGTAGATTATCCCGATGAATCATCTGTGAATCATCTGAATCATCAGTATTTGTGACAATCATCACAAATACTGCAGAAGACCTATTGGAACCCATTTGGACCCAAGATTCTCACAGAAATCAGTCAATTTAGTGAAGAAAAAAATCATGGTTTGGGGTTGCATTCATTATGGGGCGTGCGAGAGATCTGCAGAGTGGATGGCGACATCAACAGCCTGAGGGGTCAAGACAATTGTGCTGCCCATTACATTACAAATCACAGGAGGGGGCAAATTCTTCAGCAGGAAAGCACTCCTGCTCATACTTCAGCCTCCACATCAAAGTTCCTGAAAGCAAAGTAGGTCAATATGCTCGAAGATTGGCCTGCCCAGTCACCATATATGAACATTATTGAGCATATCTGCGGTAAGATGAAGGAGGATGCATTGAAGATGAATCCAAAAAATCTTGATAAACTCTGTGAATCCTGCAAGAAGGCTCTGTAAGCCATTTTCAGATTACTTTATTATAAAAGTTATTTGAGTTATTGCAGAGATGGATGGATGCGGTCCTCCAAGCTCACGGTATAGTCATACACAATATTAAATCCTTTTTCCACAGTCCGCACCATGCCTTTATATTCTATACTGGACATTATTTCTGTTAAGTGACAAGAGTTTTGTCTAAGCAAAGTCAGACCTTACTGTCCTAATGAAATAATTAAAAATCAATGATCATATTTTACTATGGTAAAATAAGTGCAATCTAGAGGACTTTGCCTTTCATATTAGCCACTTCTGATACCAAATGATCAACTAGAAGTCAAGTTATTATTTGCTGTTCTTAAAACTTGGATAGGCGACAAGACTTTTGTCAGGTAGTGTATATTAATGCATTGTAAATGTAAATTAATGAATCTCCTTTTTGTCTGTGAGCTACATAAATTATAAATGATCAATTAACTGCAATAAATATAATCAGAAGCAAAATTGATCTCATTTTGAGGAACTGATACACAGGAAGAAAGTCCAATGTACTGTACTAAAAGCTTTTTTAGTACTTTGAATTATTGTACTGTCTCGTATGTGTGTTAAAGTGTAACTGAAAATACTCAATGTTACTTTAAAGCACTTTCTAATAGCTGTTTTCAAAACAGTGGCTTAGCTGCAGTACAGTTTTAAAGTAAGCAAGAGTTACATTTTTTTCTCAAACAAGTACAAGCATATCAGAGAAGCCACACTTGCTTAAAATACAAAGACACAGCACCTCATGCCACAATACTACTGAGCACACCTCACAATAGCTTCTTTTCTTCAGCTGCATCTGCACCACACACTGAAACCAAATGCCCTTTATGTTTGGAAAGCTAATCTCCCCCAGTAATCGCTGTACAATTTACATTTTATAATGCTGATCACCAGGTGGAACTATGTTAAACTTTAAAAGGCAAACAAGCTGTTGTCTCCTGCGGGTCACAGATAAAAATGAGGGTGGCTGTCAGACAGGATGCATGAAAAAAAAGCCAAAATCTGACCAAACGTCCCCTCTCATTACGTGCAGCATAATGACTGAACTTCAGGTCTCCACTGAGAGGGAATGAGTGTTGTTTACAGTAAAGGTTAGTGGTACTTTAAAGTGGTCTCTGGGATCTTTGCAGTTTGTCCCTGATTAAAGTGCTGTAATTAGAGCGAGGATGGCACAGACGAGTCTGCACAGGCCTGTCTCAGGCGCCTGCATCCAGATTAATGAAAACAGTGTGTGACAGGCTCCGGGCCATGCAAACAGCCTTTTTCCTCATTTAATTAGCAACTTCCTCTTCCACTTCCTCTCTGGTCGCACTCCACAAACACATATTAACATCCTAATCCACATATGGGTATTCAGAGTTGCTCTAAACTTGCCTTAGTCTTGTTTGTACATTTGCTTGATGCTGTGTGTTAACCCTCCACAGGTCATGCTAAGCACAAAGCCACATTCATTTTATCATAGCTTCTTCCAAAACAGCAGGTGGCAGTGCAAAGAACTGAACTAAAGAACTAAAGTAGTTTGTAAAACTTTTCCAAAAGACACTTTAAAAAGCTATCAAGTCTTGTGCTTAAAGGGGACAGTTCACACAAAAACGAAAATACTTACTTACTTCTTGTCCTTCACTTGTTGCAAACCTTTTTCAGTTTCTTTTTATCTGTTGAAGTTTGGAAACTTGTAACCATTGACTTCCATAGTATTTGTTACTCCTACTATGGATGTCAGTGGTTACAGGTTTCCAACATTCTTCAATCATTTTTTGTGTTCAACAGAACAAAGAAATTAAACTGATTTGTAACAAGACAAGAGTGAATAAAGGATGACAGAATTGTTATTTTTGGGGTGAACTATCACTTTAATATAATGTTACTGATGTTTTAATTAACTATGTAGAACAAAAACTGTATTTAAATGTATGTTATTTAAAACATATAATTTTATGCATATTTTGGACTGTGGGGGCCACCATTATTTTCGATGTCATCTGTATTGTCAATGCAGCACAACTGAAAATACAAGCTTTTAACATTATAATGATACTCCTTGTGGTGGAAAAAAATCAACCTTAGTGAATACCAGCATCTCTTTGATCGGAAATTAAAATAAAAGTGGCACAATGTAGAATCTTATCAGTATTTTACTTTCCGAGTTGTGTTAATGTGCTAGTGGCTTCCTTTTGGCATCATACACTGTTTACCTACAGCCTAAAATACATGTGCATAGAAATAAAAGCCACTCAAGCCGTAATACCCAGAATACCTTTAAAAAAGGAACGAAATTTTTCAAGGTTAAGAAAAAGGCATAAGAAACAATAGGCCATTTAATTAAATACATATCAATACGGCAGAGGATTCACTACACTATATAAACTGCTTTGTGAGTAAACAGCCTATCATTTAATCAGTCAACATTTAATGAATATTTGTCATTGAACTTTCCTTTAGATGCTGTTTTATAAGACAGGTCAAGGGCAATTTTGAGGTGGGTATTCATATCTATAGGGGACATAGAAATAATTGGCCACACTCAATTTCTCCCAAGAGACACTCTTTTATTAAACACAATGAATAGCGCTACATGATCTGATTGGGTATTTCTGTTTATATGGCTGTCTTGTACCATTTCATTACAGTTTGGTTAAAAAGACTGATTAACGAACTTATAATGTAATATATATATATAGGTAATATTACAGTCTAGTCCTTTTAGTAGAAATAAATCATATGTATTACTAATTAGTGAATGCATGCTTGCATCTAATAAAAGATTACAAGTTTATTTCAAATAATGTAAAGGAAAATGTAAAAAAAATAAATAAATAAAAAAGATTAATTGCTTCAGGTAAAAATATACACCATTTAAAAGTAAATGTTCAAAGGAGAAGGTACAGGTTTTGTTGCAAATACATTAGCTTGAACTTGCTCACCGTTACCTAAGTCAGAGGAAACATCATTATTGTGCACTTAGAGAGAATAACCTAAAATTTCTCAATACTTTGACTCTTTGAGAAACACCTCTATGTAGATGCTACTGGCAATACTTGGCTTCCTGTAAACTGAAAACAGATTAATATTTACTCAGGCAGGCAGGCAGCAGAGACGGAGCCTGCTCTGCACTTTACATACAGCACCATTTCTCTAGCACAGCTGTTCTAGCAGCACTCCCAGAGTGAGATAAAAGCTCATAAAATAACCATCAGATAGTATAGAGTGGACTCAACATCTCTGTATAAAACGTGCAATAGAGTTCATTCAGTGAGTACTAATGTAACGTTATTGCTCTATCAGGTATAAAGATAATATAAAAATGTGTGGATTAAAGTCAGAATGAGGTTAAACGTGGCCTCCAGTATGTGGCTAATATTGGCAGTATGTGTTCCCAGAGTCCTGTGCCCATACAGTATGTCCCTGCAAATGACCACTTACAGATTTACAGCAGTGTGAAAAAGAGAGTTTTAATCAAACATGTGGTTAAATGTCCCTCATAAAGAAGAATGTTATATTAATTTCTGACAGCACAATGTAGCAGTGTCCATAAGATTACATTACAAAAAAATCTGTCAAAAAACAGAAAATCCAGAAAGCTCTAAAACACCGGTGTCAAATCCAGTTCCTATAGGGTCAAAGCTCTGCACAGTTTAGCTTTAACCCTAATTAAACACACATGGTCAAACTAATTGAGTCCTTCAGACTTGTTTGAAACCTACAGGCAAGGATGGGCAGTATTTCTGATACATGTATTTCAATTATGCATTTTAAATACAAAATAGTACTTTGTAATTTGTATTTGATAGGATTGATGAAAATGGCTTAAAACTTTGTATCAAAATACTTTAGTGTCTTGTATTCTTAAAATACTGTAAAATACTTTGTAAGAAATCTACATCAAAACATATAAATGCACCCTCTGATTGGTGCTTTGGACGTTATTAACTCTTCCATTTAAAGAAGAACTGAAAACATTGAAAGAGGACACTGTACAAATAAAAATAGTTTTGGATGGATTGCTGATGCCAAATGTTTGTCGTTAAAACAAACAGCATAAAAAAAGTCCAACAATACTTCATTGCTGTTTTAAATGCAGTAGTTGATCAGTAGGTCCACTGTAAAGTTAATGAAGAGGAAAGATCTAAGCCTTAAGATGTCACAACATATGAAACACAAATATTAATAATCATTCCTGATATAGTTTTAACATTGAGTAGTCAAGAATTCAGTAGCAAAAGACTTTCTGAAAAAAAAAACTGAACAAAAAAATTTCATTAACTCTTAATTTAACACCCTTTTAAATTATTAAGAGGTTGAATAATCATTATACAGAGATGATGTCAATTTTACTGGTCATATTTGCCATCAAACATTGTTTACTTCACTAAGGGACTGATTGAATAGGTCTAATTGATGGAGGATTTGCAAAGAAATGTCATGCTCCTTTGTAAAAGTGTTTTGTAATATTTTTAAAATACAAAATACAGTATTTTATTTTGATACTTGTTGTGGCTGCTATATTTATATTGTTTATTTTGATACATGTAAAATTGAGGTATTTGGTATTTTACTTTATAATACATTTCAATGTATTTTTGCCCAACTAAACTGTGCAGCGCTGCGGCCCTCCAGGAACTAGATTTGACACCTGTGTTCTAAATGGTTAAAAACCAAGCACCCTTAACTAAACATACATTAAATCCTGACATTTTGTGAAAATATCATCTATCTTTGAAATTCCAATAACGTGATATGGTAAACAAAATAATATTTAATTTAATCAGGAATGAAGTCTTGATCAAGCCAGCAACTCATTATGACAACTGTCTTACACTAACATCTGTTCCCAACTACTGCAACTGCATTTTATTGAATCTAATTTGAGCTGGAAAAGATGTAATTAAAAGGTACTTAAGAGAACAAAAATGCAGTTTAGCAAAGCAAATAAAATATTTCAGTGACCTGACTATGAGAAAACCAATCGTTTTCTTAAGAAATGACTATTAGGAAAACATGTGGAAACATTTCCTCTCATAAATACTGCCACTGACAGCAGATGCAGCTGACTGGACAGCGAGACGTTGCGCATCACAATGAAACAAAACATAGAGCCGTTTAGTGCCCAGGCTTGTTGCCAGTTTCTCTGCATGTTTAATGCATCAGTTTACTAATTAATTAACACAACTTGTTAAAATGTTAATAAGACCCTTTATAGAAGATGATAGGCTTACTTTTATTTAGCAAGCAAGCAAGATGATGTTGACATCTTGTGTACAAAGATGACCTAAAAGTCTGAGCCTATATATAGTCTAATGGGCAGTGCACCAATATATATAGATTTAGAGTCCCGGCTCTTGGACTTTTCCCAATCATATCCCTCTGTTTCCCTACAACTTTACTTCCTGTCTAGCTACTGCCCAGCAAGCGTTTTTTGTTTATAAAAGATGTCTAATAGATGTCTAAACATAGCCATGTTGGCTAAAACAAGGCTAAATTTGGGCTGTCAGTGAAGATCTAATAGATGTCTAAGAATAGGCCAAAACTAGAAGAGTCATCAAATAAAGAAAAATGAATGACTACACATATAAAGTCTATCTAATCTGTCTATTTGACGACTGGTCTAGTTTTGGGCTATTCTTAGATGTCTATTAGATTTTCACTGACAGCCCAAGTTTAGCCTTGTTTTAGCCAAGCTGTCTACGTTTTGATGTCTATTAGACGTCTATGAAACGCAAAATTGTTTGCTGGGTGCCTTGTAAACAAAGGCAAAACACCAAAAAAAAAAAAAACACAAGAGCTCATCTTGTTTGTACGACCTTAAATTTATATAATGGATGTATCAGAGCTGTTGCTGTACTTTCATCTTGTTATATTTAAAAACATGAGGATAGTAGCTATTTCAAGAGTTCACACTTGAACTGCTGATGATTGATAAGTAAGACCGAGAATGGCATGCTGTCCCAGGAGAGAGACCTGAGCTTGGAAGATCCTTGAACCTGGGGCTCCCTCCCCTTTTATCAGATAAGAGGGCAGTGTGAGCTCAGGTAGGTCTCGAGAGCTCCGCCCTATTTAGTTAAGAAAGAGGGGAAGGAGTAGGGGCGGATGAGGGGATTCTTCAAAACGAAGATGGCTAAGGTAAGGAAATCTGGTTACTTATCCATATTGGAATTCATCTGATTGGTGTATCACGTGATTGCTAATGTGGGTCCTGCCATGGTCAATCATGAGCACATGATCTTTTCGAAATTAGTTTATGTATAAAAACAATACATAAAAAACCCAACTGGAAAGAATTTTCCTTTTAATTAAACCAATAGGGTATTTGCACAGCTAGTGTTTCTTCGTGTACTGATAAACTTCTGGTGAACGGTTAATGAGACTTTTTTTCATTTTTAAACGGCTCCTTTCATCGCATCGATGCTGTAATGTAATTGAAATATAATCAATTAAATACACTTCAGCATTCATTTAGTTGTTCAAGTGTAAAATGAGAGAGCCGTTAACACACGCGCCCAAAATCTCCATTGATAATACTGGAATAAAATAAATGTTCATATTTTAAAGACATAGCGTGGGAAAATGTAATTTAATGCAGTGCTTCTTGTACAATCCGAGGCCCATTTTATATCGTATATCAATCAGGCAGTGAAAATCATTGATTTTTAAAAGAAAACAGACCTTAAACGCTCTGATTTTGTAACGGCATACAGTTCCCCGAAAGCACTTGACCCAGGTTACTGACAAATTAAAAGTCCTTCTGCAAACTTCTGCATATACCCAAGTAATTAAATTACTATTTCTGATTTGAATCAGAGAAGTATATGAAATTCAGACAAAAAGACAAATTACAAGACTTGGGAAAAGATTAATGGAAAAAACTGCGATCCCAGACAGTGCTCTGAATAACACAATCAAAAAAGAAGTGGGTAATGTAGTTTTTATGCACAGTTTGCTATTAAGCATCGGTTTTAAATATTAGTATGAGATTTTTAGTTTCTGACATTTTCTGTTTCAAAAGGTGGAGCTCACATGAAAATTTGTGAATTTTCCTAAATTAATTCAATAAGTTGAATTAGTGTGAACAGGTGCGATCAACAAAAGCACAAACAATCAAAAGAACAACCCTACAAAGCTCACAACAGGACTGTTTTATCAGTTCTCCACAGAATATTATGATTTCGTTTTTTTACTTTAATATACTTTGCTAATAAATGTCCAATAATAATGTCAGATGAATATTTTCAGTAATTGTTACAGAGAGCTTTTCATTATATTAAATACATGTGCAGAAAGTTGATTTAAGCATTTTCCAACATATTAGTGTGGATGAATAACTTTTGGAAAACGCCTAAAACACTAATATGGATGAAAAGCATTTTAATACATAGCTCTGTTTGTATTCAGATGAATGTAGATGAGAACTGGTTAGCAGCAGGTGGACGCTGTGTCTGAATTATCTAGACTCCAAAGAGCCTCATTCCTTCGCCTTACAGCGACAAAGTGATTAGCATGAGAATGAAAGGGGGCAGAAGCCATACACCACAGCTCAGAAGCCTGGGTGGGCCGTGGGCTTGTCCGTCATGCTAACTTCTGCCATATTGTTTGTGCTCTAGTTTTCCCTCAGAGAACAACAACCCATAAGCATCTGCTGCCTTCGTGCCCTCCACATATTCAGGGTCTTCCCGGGTCAATGCCCCTCACTCCAAGATACATTTCACTGGCTCTAGAGCTCCTGACAACATGAATCTGCATTTGCGTGCCACAAGTGCTCTCAAATCTATGGAGAGTTACACTCAGAAATAAAGGCTCTTCATTCGTAGTTTTCATCTCACCCTTATGAAAATGCCCACCTGGAGGGTAAATAAAGGCTTTGGTCTTCTATTGTCCGTCATTAATTTTAAATTAGTTTTTTACCATTGTTTCTTCTATTATTTATATCAAAGGACAAAATGTAGCATATACCTCATTGTTGATGCTAATTATGTATAGTAGAGTCAAGTAGATTCACCCAGAATTACACAAGGGTGTTAATATTAAACATTTACAATGCTTATTTTGCTAGAACACTTTGTTATTGTGAACAAATAATCTACTGCAAAAATATTTGTTTTGGTAATCCTCAATAAAATGTTGATAATTTCCTTCTGCGTTTGAAGTGGCAGTCCTTCTCTGTTTCTGTCAAAATATTCTTATTGCTGTTTACAGTAGCAAGCGTCATCAATAAGGGGTATACTGAATTTCTAAATCACTATTTTGATACATTAAGCCATATTTTATTGATTAAAATAATGCTGTATATGGATTTTAAAAGGCCAGAACAGGGTTTTAGTTCACATGTTTCTTTTTCTTTCTTTTTTTTTGAGAGATGATCTAAATATACATGCTTTAAAAAATTGGAAACTTTAATTTAAATCATAGATTGAGCTCAAAATTAAAGGTGAATGATGCACACATAATATCAACATTACATTAAAAAAACGATTTTATTACATTTTATTTTGAGTAAATAAAAAATAAATAAAACAGCAGCAACATACAAACGTCGTACATTTAGTAAGTAGAAGTGTCAGAATCAAGGACGGGATATTTTTGATAAAGGTTCTTCCATGGCAAATGCATTTGGTCTCACTTCATATTGTGGCTTTAATTACTACTTACTTACATTTAAATGAATCATTTGGTACAATGTACTTATTACTTACATATTTATATAATTTTTTAAATAATCTAATCTATTTGAAGTATTCTGTAATTACATTTATATTGCCCTGCTGACTTATCCAGTACACTTTAACACACCCTTAAACCTACTTATACCACCAAACCTAACCTAACCTAACCAAACATAACCCAACCCAACCCAACCTAACCCAACCCAACCCAACCCAACCTAACCTAACCTAACCTAACCTAACCTAACCTAACCTAACCTTATCCATATCCATATCCCACCTCAATAGCACCACAAGCGTTGTGCATGACAATATAAACACTATAAGTACTGTATATCGTGCTTATTTTTTGATGCAAGACCTAGTCAAGGTCACATAAAGGTGCTGTATGTCAGTTTTTGACTCATCTAAAACATAAAAATACCATAATATGTTTGCAGATATTTCAGAAACATGCCAAGTGAACATTCTTTTTTATTTGAAAAACAATGCTGACGTCAGATATTCTGCTTTGAAAATTTGTTTTCCATGCCGAAATGCTGTCTCTGTTTTGATTTTTTTAACCCGCCCAATGCCAGTTTAGCCAATTATATTTCAGCACCCCGGGTTGCCTCGATGGAAAACTGCGTATTTCATTCATTCAGTCAGGAAGGCTCTCAAAGCGTCCGTGACCGAAATGTGATCTTCGCTGGACAGTAACAGACACTGAAATGAGAGGCAGATTTAGAGTTCCACATGAGGTTATTAAATAGCAAATGATACAAATATTACTAGCGTAAACATTAGGTGAGCAGATTACATTGTCCTAACAATACATTATGTGATGAGTTTTGCAGTGATGAGAAATTTGGCTGTTTTCACTAGATAAAACATGACAGAAATTTAAACAGCCATTCAGAAGCACAAAATATGCACTCCCTCATGAAATGGTAAGATTTATAATCTAATTAATACATATTAAACCACTTTAATATTATTAAATGTACATGCTGATATGTTTTGGTTTTGAGTCACAGTTCTAAAGTTTAATTTTAAACAGTTTATTTTATTTTCAAGTTCTGAGGTAAACTATCTGCTGCTGCTTTCAGTAGTATGGCAATAAATGTCAGGTAAAACGGCATTCAAACTCACATTGTTAGCATTTAACACTGAATAAAGCACATGAGGTTTACCTGAAGTGATCATTGTCATAGTTTTCTGTTGTTCTGCAAGAAATAGAAGCCATTTCTAATATATTAATTTTAAAAAGTGTTGGTAGAACACTCCTATTAACTCCTGTTATTATGGTAAATATTCCTTCTTTCGCGTGCCATTGCTTTTATTTAGAACATGATTTAAATCAGCCTTTAGGCTCGATCGTCAGACTGGCTCCTTTTGGTCCTCAATCTGGCAACCTGCGCTTGCATTTGTTTTGATCCAGAAATGCAATCCCCAGTTTAACCACTGGGTGTCAAACTTACATACTGCAGCTTTAATATAAAGTGGGACCATGCCTTTTAATCCTTTACTTTGATAAGAGTACAGTGAACAATTTCTGAGTTTATAAAATAACATTTACTCTTAAGAGTACATTAAACACATGTATGGTTTATTAAATGGCATTTACTTTTGTTTAATGACAATGATAATAGACAAAAAACAAGCACAAACATAATAATGCATTCATATTCATAGTGCAAACCCATGAAATCTGACCCCATCCTCACAAAAGGCTCCATTTCTGATCAGACCTCCTTTAAATTATGCATGTGCATGTGGGAGTGGATGTGCAGTGTTTATGAACACAAGTGTGTTAGCCGACTGAGGTTATCTTTATGTTCAAACTCTTTATGTTACTAAGGGATGCAGTCTCCATGGTTACAAAACAGCTCTGAATCGCCAAAAACCAAATATGATGATGCAATTCCGCACTATTCAAGCACACGACAGTCAAAGGTCATTCGCTTATCTAAAGGCATAAAAAGACTTAACCTCTTAAGCCGCTCTCTCAGATTCCCGCTATAGTGGTGCATAACAAATCAAACACCTTTTGCATGGGTGTTAAATGGAAGATGGCATCTTCCTGACCTTGCCTTATTGGTTCTGAGCTACTCTACGAAATCACTGCTGGGAATATAGAGTTTCTCTTCTCCTGTGACAAGTCTTCTTGAAAGCCTGCATGTCTGATGTACAACCTTTACCAATCCTTAGCCGACAAGAAGAGGAAACTGTCCAGTTTAATGATGACATGAGTTTAATGACACCATCGTAACATGGGCTTTGTTCTCTGATTAGGGAAAATACCATCCCTGGTGGGTCTGTCTGTATGGAAGCTAAAATCGAGAACAGCTCCCTCGTAATAGTACAAGAAAAATGGAAAATGTAGTGCAGAGAAACCACAGAGGCTTTCAGACAGCAGCAGGGGATCATGCCAATGTTTCTTTTCCTCTCAGACAGCCATTGAGCTAAAGAAAACAACCTGGGCCGATCGGAGGCAAGCTAATGTATAACCATCAGAGAGGAACTCGATTAGGTATGCAGAAACGACACGCATACAATAATCACATTAGAAATCCGCACTTGCCCTCGACCAATAATGTTTTGCTGCTAGATGTTGCT
Organism: Danio aesculapii; assembly: GCF_903798145.1. NCBI lineage: Eukaryota > Metazoa > Chordata > Actinopteri > Cypriniformes > Danionidae > Danio > Danio aesculapii. The sequence goes on from NC_079437.1 coordinate 35,010,166, forward strand.
GATCCTGCCAGGAGCAACATAAATCTTGTCTCCTAGCAACTGCGTTTCAGTGTCAAGGTTATCATGCACGAGCTTGTATAACTGTGTTAGTAGTAGCTGAATCAAAAAAATCTAAAAACTGCCGATAATCTTTACTTTGGATGGACCACATATGGGCTACAAAGTCATATTCACTACAAACAGCAGGTTTGGTTTATCGACATCAGTGCCTTTGATTCTTTTGATTTGTGACCAACGTTCTTAACCTTTGATTCAAGAGCTGCAGTGGAGGGAAATAATAGTGGTAATGTAATCAGTGAACATGAGTAAATCAGTGTCAGATATTGAAACTCTAGTTAATGTTAATATGGCAGCCATTCCTTTTTATAATCAGACCCCAAGTTTTTCACGATTCCGCGATCGCTGAATCCAACGCAAAATCAACAAAAAGTCTACATTTTTTTGCGATCCGGCAAAATTCTTAATTAAACGCAAAATAATTGCCAAAAAATGTAAATAATCTCATAAAACATCCAATTCCAAGCCATATAATCTAATTATATTTATTTTAGTTTGCAATTAATTGTATTACATGACTTATATACATTGCTTACACAGCGCACATGATGTATTTGGGTGTCTCTCGAAAAATTATGTCTCACTTGTGCCCTCACAATTATTACATTACATGGAAGGTGGAGGGGGGGATTGCAGCCTGTGCAGTAAGCAGTAAGAAGCTTTTTATTTATAATGTGTGTCATTGTCATTGTGTCTGACTTAGTAGGTCAGACACAACTTAGTAGGCTGCCTAGTATGGTAAATAAGATTTTTTTATATTTATTTTTAATCACAAAACTGTGATTATTTTTTTCGCAAAAAAAAAATAATCGTGAAAAACTAGGGTGTCTGTATAATAACATAGATGCCTGATTTTAAATGTGTGTATACCACATTATTGTATTATTTTCATTCATTTATTCATTTTCTTTTCAGCTTAGTCCCTTTACTAATCTGGGGTCGCCACAGCGGAATGAACCGCCAACTTATCCAGCACGTTTTTTTATGCAGCAGATGCCCTTCCAGCCGCAACCCATCTCTGAGAAACATCCTCGCACACTCATTCACACACATACACTAGGGACAATTTAGCCTACCCAATTCACCTGTACCGCATGTTTTTGGACTGTGGGAGTAACCGGAGCACCCGGAGGAAACCCACGTGAACGCAGGGAGAACATGCAAACTCCACACAGAAACGCCAACTGACCCAGCCGAGGCTTGAACCAGCGACCTTCTTGCTGTGAGGCGACAGCACTACCTACTACTACCGATGCCACCGCGTCGCCCTGTATTATTTTCTTTACATTTTAAAATATTCATATACAATATAATAAACTATTTTCAATACAATTTAAAATGCTTTATAAAAGTTAACCACAACCTAACCGCTGGGTTAAATATTTAAACAAAACAAAATGTCAAAATTTGGGTTGTGTCATGATCCCCAGCAATCCAGCCCTAGCAGATCACTGGACAACATTCACTGTCACCCAAACTACACATCTGCCACCGAACTGGACTACATAACCCATCATGCATCTCACACACACCAGTTCCTGATCACCACTGATTGCAAACACACAGCTGAAGCTCATGAGAACTGATTATCTGGACTATAGACACAGCACACACACACACACACACACACACACACACACACACATCTATCCATCCTAAATAGTATTCAAAAATAGAATTAGTGTGTCCCAAACCATAGTATGTTGAAAAGAGTATGCCAAAAGCTTCTGCATGGATGATTATTTTTGGAAAAAATTGTAGTGTAGAAGCGTCCATACTCCAACCGCTAATATTGCCCACAATACATTGCATGTTGGACATGAATTTGATTAGAACTACAAACTCTGGTAAAAGGTGTAAACAAACTACAAACATGGTGGACACACGAGATCAACCGTCAAGTAGAGAGGCTTTTTGTTTGAATGACTGTTAATCAATATCTTGCCAACTGGAACATATTTAAACCACTTTTTCAGTGTTATATTTCATCTGCAACAACAATGTGAACTTATATCAAGATATGTTTGGACATTAACGTCTAAATGCATGACTACACAAAGACCTAAGGAGATTTCTCTGCATGAAAGACTCACGAATGAGTCTGCTGCTGCTTCTTCAATTAGGTAGGAAATTAAATATGACCGAAATGTGGATGATGTGTCGAGATGTTTGACAGGGGACGTAACTAAGCAACATATTTGTTAACGAGCAAATAGTATGTCCCAAAGTTTGCATACTCTTCTGTTACACACTCAAAAGTATATACATTTCCTTTACAAAAACGTACATACTTTTAGGGCGTACTATGAGTATGTGAATTGGTACACACTCCTTTGCTGAGTCTTATTAGCTGTGTGTTTGCAGTCAGTGGTGATCTGAAACTGGTGTGCGTTAGGTGCACGGTGGGAATGTAGTCCAGTTAAGTACCAGATGTGTAGTCTGGGTGACAGTGAGTGTTCTCGAATGGACCGCTGGTGATTATGACAGATTGAAATAGCACAGCATTTTTTGAGTGCACTTTGTAGTTTTAAAGTAGGTTAAATTAATTTAAACACTGACGAAATGAGTGATTACACCATGAATCAATTTTCCTAAATAATATTGATCATTGACCATCAAAAATGGCAAATCACTGGCTATTACAGCCAAAGAATCTTCAAGCAGGACAGAGTATAAGCAAAAAAAGCAATCTGTAATGAAAAAAACCTGATACATGCTTTTTTTTTAGATATTTAAAAGGATTTATAAGTAACCCAGAGAGCTTCTTTGAACTATAGTTATGCCCTGAGCTTGTTTTGGCTTGTGTTCATTCACAGAGGATTAGAGTAGACAACTTACAAACATTTGTAATGTTATAATTTAATATCATGACCATTTCCACTGACTCTAAGAACAGAATAAGCCTTACCCACACAGATGCTTTAGCTTTCAGTATGTACTCTGATGCATTAAAATAACATTCACAGCAGACAAAAACATTGCAAGAGTGGCAAATGTTACATTTCTTTAATTACACTGTGTAATTTAAACAGATTAAAAAAAAACTGAAAAACAATTGTCAAAATCAAGTGAATTTAGTAAGTTCACAACATTACTAAGCCTGTCGCATTAATCAATATATTGACTTATCGCACAACACATGGACATTTTTGGTGATGCAATATATATCGCTCATACATAAAACAAAATCTAGCAACATTTTAGTTGATTGTGCAACATCTCTATCTCTGTGGTGTCAATGTCAGTATAGTTAAAAAAAACATTAGTATTGATTCTAAATTACTTTAGTATATTTTATGTGGGTGCCTGACAATCAGATATCCCAACCTCTGATACTTTTTATCTTGCACTTTTGTTAACATTTATTATTTATTGATTAATTAATTAATTTATTTATTTATTACGCATATTAGGATATGGTTTCTCATGTTCTCATTTCAACGCCAAATTAATAAATTATTAAAATGACTATAATTAAATGAAATATTCTTCAAAATAAAATACTACGTTTTCTTTGGAAGTATACTTGCATTGTTATTATATTATTGTTATTATATATTAAATCTTACAATGAAAATAATATTGTTTATCGCAATATATTTTGGTACAATATATCATACAACAAAACTAAATATTGTGACAGGCCTAAGCATTAAACAGTACAGTATGAAAAAATAATAGAATTTTTTATTGTTATTACATTTTGATTGAATTTTTAGGACCGTTAAATAATGGGAAAGGCAATTTTAAATGTAAAAATTATAGAAATGAGCATAAACTGTGAACTATTAGTTATTAATTATTACCCAGTATTTTAATATTTTTTTTATTTCTAACATAATCCAAAAAGATTTTTAAAACATACAGCATTCAATACATTTATTGCCCATCTATATAATACATTTGATTTTTTTTATTGTAATTTATTGTACGTCTAAAAGAGAGTAACAGGGGTTTGAATTTGCATGACAGTGATTAAACAGTGACAGTATTTGAATTTTGGTGGTAAATGACCTATAATTCACAATACCTAACCGTAACAATAATTGATACATGGTCAATATCTACAAAAATAAGATGAAAGGCTGCCCAGTAAAATGCAAAGGGAGCAAAACAAAAGACAGATGGACTACAACTGTGAATGTTTTGACCTTTACCATGAATTCCATAGGAAAACAGAGGGCCAAACAAAAAAATCAATAGAATCTATCCATCATCTACAATTACATCATGCTCTATCCACGTCGCATGCATCCTCAATTAAAAGACCCTAATCAGATGACCTTGGAACTCCATATGGAAAACAACAGAATTGAAGATGGTAAAAACATTGAACCACTCAAAAATGCCAGAAATACTTGAGAAAGAATTAGACATGAATGGAAGAATGAAGGAAGGAATGATGTAATGAAACAAAGAAAACGCTGAGTCATACATACAGTGGTGTCCCAAACACTACACTGGGGTCAGGAGGTCAATGTGAAGCCTCAGAAGATCTGCACTACTATTTGGCCTGTCTTTGCTCTCTCTTCACTCTCTATAATGGACTAAGAGAGGCTTTTGTCATTTCAGATGCTCATGAAAGAAGCGGGGAGGGACAGCAGGGCCACGGACAGCACTAAATGGCCCAGTGTGCTCAGACAGCAGACACCACCTCATCCATCACCCAATACTCTCACACCAAAAAAAGATACTTTAATGTTGTACACAGTAATTCACTAATAAGACATCAAATCACCAAGAGAGTAAGACATCAAATTGCAAAGAGAGAGTCAATGACACGCTGCTATCTGGAAATATGAATTGCTAAGTGATTGTTAGTGGATTTTAAACTGCACATGCACACTTAAAATTTTGAGGGAGATTCTACAAACAATATTTACCCATGTTCAATGTAAGTTTTTTTTAAAGACATGTATTGTGACAACAGTTTTATAAATAAACCCAAATACTATTAATTTTCTCTTTTTTTATTGTAGAAAAAACACTTGAAATTCATCAGTTCACCCCTTATTCATCAGGGGTCGCCACAGAGGAATGAACCGCCAACTTATCCAGCAACTTATCCAACTTATCCTCAGTGGTTAGCATTGTCTCCTCACAGCAAGAAGGTCGCTGGTTTGAGTCCCAGCTGGGTCAGTTGGCATTTCTTTGTGGAGATTGCATGTTGTCCCAGTGTTGGCGTGGGTTATCTCCGAGTGCTCCGGTTTCCCTCACAGTCCAAAGACATGCCGTTCAGGTGAAATGAAGAAACTAAATTGGCTGTAGTGTATGTGTGAATGAGGGTGTATGGGTGTTTCCCAGTATTGGGAAAGGGAATTCACTGTGTAAAACATATGCTGGATAAGTTGGCGGTTCATTCCGCTGTGGCGACCCAAGATGCGTCCATTCACACAGGGCGTCAGCGTCATCACTTCCCCTTCACTTTGAATGGGTGACGTTAGGAATTTTTCCCCCGATTCACACAGGGCTTCAACGTCAATGCTTGATGGAGGGCATGTCTGAAGTTGGGGCTGATGCCATCATCATAGCATCGTCAGCCAATGAAATAAGTCTGCAATCGGCTACTGTCTGAGCTGGGGTATTTGCATAAAGCAATCTGATTGGCTCACGCTTCCATTTGATGCTTGAAAAATGTTGAAATTCCCAACTTCTTCAGCAAGCAACGCCACTGAAGCAGCGCACATGGACCCACAATTTAGCTTGCCAACACTTGACGCCACCCATTCACTCGGCGTAAGCTGAAGGAAAATTAATGAATGAATGAATTTGCTCCAGCAGAGTGATTATATAATTGTGACAATGTAATTTCTTTGTTATGCACAACACGTAAGATTTTGTTTATTATGAATGTGTATATCATATTTTAGGAGTCCCTGGCACCAAGTTTAAACGGTTTATTCAAGTACAAGAGTAATAACCATGATATTTATGGCACATTGATTACCATTTGTAATGTATAACCACAGTTTTACAACAAATGCCATAATTAAACTATAGTTAGTGCAGTAAAATGGTAAATGGTAAATTTGTAGTTAACCCACAATTAATTAATAATAATAATAATAATAATAATAATAATAATAATAATAATAATAATAATAATAATAATTATTATTATTATTATTATTATTATTATTATAACAATTATATTATTATTATTTATATAATAATAATAAAAATAATAATATTAAATTATAATTATAACAATAATAATAACCATTATTATTATTATATTATTATTATTACTATTATATAATAATTATTATTATTATTATTATTATTATTATTATTAATTATAATAATAATAATAATAATAATAATAATAACAATAACAATAATAATTATTATTATTATAGTAGTAGTAGTACTATAGTAGTTGTAGTAGAAGTAGTAGTAGTTTACTATGACCTTTTATGTGAAGCTGCTTTGACACAATCTACATTGTAAAAGCGCTATACAAATAAAGGTGAATTGAATTGAATTGAATTGAATTGAATTGAATTGAATTGAATTGAATTGAATTGCATTGAATAGTAGTAGTAGTAGTAGTAGTAGTAGTAGTAGTAGTAGTAGTAGTAGTATTTTTTTCATAAGGGAATCTCTATGCTGTTCATTACATTACATAAATAAATACCTCACAAACCAAGTAAACTAATGTAATAAATGTGAACTGGCAATATCATTAAACATAAGTGAACTCCTCTCCAGATTTTAGTTTGTATGCAGTATGTACTATATTTCCACTGTGCTGTACATATCATTTTCACCCTGCAAGCAAAAACTGTTTTCAAACCACCATGTAGTCTTTCATTCCTCAAAAAATACAAATCATAAATCAATAAACGGATCAATAATGTAAACGCTGCAGCAGCTGAAATGGTTAAGATCCCAATAACAATTGCCTGGCCAAATTAAGAGCATCTTATTCCCCTGGTAGCAGAGGATCCTTTATAGACACTCGCAGACAGACACAGAAGTTCAAAGCTCTGGTGACTGATATGATTAGACCCACTTAAAAGCTCTGACATATTTCAGGTACACAGTCAGCTTAAATAACACACAGACCCATTAACACACACACTACAACACACAAGCACACAAAAACAAATTTAATCAGGGCCAAGAGGCCATTAGTCTGAGAGGTTTTTATGTGCCACTACATACACATGATATTCTTGGAAATATGTAAATACTGCCACTGTGAGCTAAAAAGAAAATACAAGCCAGGGAAATGCAGAGTCATTCTTAGTAGCTTGTCAGTCACAGACAGATCTTACTACTGCTGAATTAAGACTTAGAAACAGAGATCCAGCAGTTTTCAAGCTGTACCATGAGGTCTCAAAGACTTCACATCAAAAGAGTGCAAAATTGAAGTGGATGAAAATGTTATGCAACCAGAATGAGGAGCGATGGAGCTCCTGTCAATCAATGACAAGATACCATATGATCATTGGGAATCATTTACTGTGGGAACGACTGTCACTAGCAGTTTATGAATTAGTTTGTGGCAGAAATTCACAATATTTAAGACATATGAACGTAAGCTTCATCAGGTATTGTCTATGTTATAGTGAATGGTGATCCACTGCTTTAATCCACTTCAAAGTGTATCATACACAGCACCCAGAACAATTGCTAAAGCAAAATTGCAAACAATCTTGATTAACAATATTCTCCAGAACTGATGTCCACTTACACTACTGGTGAAAAGTTTGGACTTTTATTTTTTTTTTCAAAGAAAACGATTCTGTTCATCAAGGCGGCATTTATTAAATGTAAAAAAAAAAAGTTAAATATTTATAAAAAATTTAAATAGCTGCTTTCGTATTGTATGTAGTTTCAAATAAATAAATAAATAAATAAATAAATAAATAAATAAATAAATAAATAAATATAGGCTGATTTCTAAAGGATCATGAAGACTGGAGTAATGAAGCTAAAAAATTTATCTTTAAAATCACTGGAATAAATTATTCAATTAAATGATAAACTATTTTTGAACAATTACTTTATAGTGCAATAACATTTCACAATTTTACAATTTGTTCTGTATTTTTGATAAAATAAATGGAGCCCCAATACTGACCCCAAATTTTGACGGGTAGTGTTGTCAGGGTTCTGCCACTCTGGTCTTGTTAATACTTGTTTTGTGGCAGAGTCCGGACACTGGCTCTGTCTTGTCCTGTCCTGTTAGTGCTCGGCTCGAGTTTTCTTGGGTCGAGCACTTGTTTTGTCATTGTCTGGGTGCGCGTCATCAAAGGTGCGCGCGGACCGTGCGCGCTCCTGCTTGATGCGGGCGCGCGGGGTCTGCGCGTCCTTGAGACGCGCGCTCTTGTACTCGTGTTTGTTTTGTTTCGTCAGCATCGCGCTGTTTCATTCTCAGCGTCTCCGTCTAGTTGGTTTCGGTTTTGGTTGACGCTGAGATGAAACATGCGCGTTGCATTTATGTGAGCGCACGGTAAGGTGTTCACTTATCGTGTGCTCGTGTCTCGCTTTATTATTCATGTTTTCCCCCTCGGGGTGATTTGTTTTGCTGTTTTTGCCTTTTATTTTGTTTTATTATAAATAAATTCTTATTTACCCTGCACTTGGGTCCTCGCCCCTTTTTCCCCTCAACGAACCGTGACAAGTGTATGTTAATATATATCTTTGCATTTTATTCAACTAAATTGAATTTACATTGATTCTCTCTGATTTGAAGTCTGTGATTTGTGATGTAAAACCCAAATAGTTGAGGTAACTCAAACCATTTGCAACAAACCATTTAAGTTCAAAACTTAATCCATTTGAGTAAATGAAGCAATTTGAGGCACAGTAAAACCCAATAAATGAAGAGAACTCAAACCAACTGAGTACTGTAAAACCCAATAAGTTAAGGCAACTCAAACCATTTGAGGAAACTGATTGCTACAAACCATTTGAGTTTAAAAAATCTAATCTATTCGAGTACTTTGAACTTATTCCATTTAAGTTGAAGTAATGAGGTATTTAATTAACTCATTACCTTCAACACTGAGTTCAAAACTCTTTTCAAATGAGTAGAATTAACTTTTAGTAAATTTTGAGTTAACTATACTCATTTCATTGAATAAAATTGACTGTTGGTTTTACAGTGCAGGAAACATGCTTATTGAGGAATGTGCAGACAATGGGCTTATAATTAAATACAAGTGACAAGTAATGAAATATTAATAACTGCTTATATTTTTGGCCAGTTGAAATATCTAAACCAAGTTTAGTATTTTGTAAACTAAAACAAAAGCTTTATATTACATTAGAACCAAAAAACCAATACCTAAAATTAAAATCATCAGAAGAATAAAGTAAAAACTTATTGGCAGTGGTTTATAAACTTAAAAAAATACAGAACATCAGTGGCAAAAAAATATATATATACAGAGGGATGAAAAAGTTGTTTTGCCAGTATATGTTTTTTGTAGGGCGGCATGGTGGCTCAGTGGTTAGAACTGTCAAGAAGGTTGCCAGTTGGCATTTCTGTGTGGAGTTTGCATCTTCTCCCTGTGTTGGCGTGGGTTTCCTCCAGTTTCCGGTTACCTCCACAGTCCAAAGACATGCGCTCTAGGTGAATTGAATAAACTAAATTGGCCGTAGTGTATGAGTGAATGAGTGTGTATGGGTGTTTCCCAGTACTGGGTTGTGGCAGCATATTCTTAAAACATATGCTTGAATAGTTGGCAAACCCTTGATAAATAAGGGACTAGGCCGATGGAAAGGAATAAATGAATCAATGTTTTTTGTACTCTCAAAAAGAGTTTTTTAAAAAAACTTTTTATGAATGTATTTTATGATTCAACAAGGACCATGGTTATAGCTAAAAATCCTCGATCAACTTAATTATCCACTGAAGAAAAATAATGCATGACCTGAGGATGAGTAAATCAAAAAAAGCACAGTTTGGTGTATTATTACCCCTTTAAGCATTTGAATAAGTAAAAAATTGCATTCTTACTAAAAACTGTAAAAATCATAGTGAATTATTTAACCATGACCTAATTAATATTCATGAGCAAAACCCTTCACATTCCATCACCCAGCAGCCTAAATCTTCCCAAAACATTAAAAGGCAAGATAAGTCTTTTGTGTCACCAGAACGTGTCTGTAAAGTTTCAGCTCAAAACACCCATCAGATTATTTATTATACCTTTCAGAATACTGAACATTTCTGCGCTGAACACAATGTAGCTGTTTTTGTGGCCTGTGGCTTTAATGCTGATTCTCCACGCCCCTCTTTTCTAAGTGCTTGTCAGAGTGTGCCTCAATCTCCGCCTTGGCTGCGTCAGATAAACAGCACAGTGACAGACATGAAGGAAGCAGATCTCAAGTAGCGTTTGTGAGAAATACTACAGTAAGAACTTTCCCAATGATTATTTGATGTATTTGTTTTAGAGTTAATTCACGTCTTTCGTTGAGTCACACGCAATGTTGTTACAAAGTTCACGCGCACACACAGACACACACACAACCGACACACACACACAGTGCGCTTTTAACTTTGCACTGTATTTGCATGGCAAATGTGACAGGATACACGTTAATATCCACTGCTGTATGGATATCCGTTTTGTTAATGTACAAAATAAACCAGATTTAACGTCCACAAACCGGGATTGAAGCGTTTTCTATTATAATTGCACTGACATGTGGCTGTGGTGATGAATTACAGTGATTTTACTGTCTTTATTACAAACATGCACTGTTTTAAACTTTTGATGCTGATTGATGATTACAGAGAGCTGATCAGATCTTTTGATCATGGTTGCTTTGTGCACGTCCTGTCTTGTTGATCTGATTATACGGGTTACTACAGAGACATGTTAATGCACCAGGAAGAGGCTTATTGTCTTTATATCAGCCCAATATGACTGTGGACACACTATAACTACACACAGTTCTGTCCAAACAGCTTACAAAAGATGATTTTCATCATAGGTCCCCTTTAAAGCAAAGTGATGCTAATACTGATGTGTGAGAAATGCTGTCTTTAAGCCCTAAAGTACCTTGTTTACATTTAACCAGTCAACTGCTATTTGCATCTAATTAATGATTGAGCATTTTTATGTACAAGCTGTTTCAAAGACAAGAAACTTTGCTAAAAAAATTATTCTTTACAATGGCATCCACCAATATCATCAAAGACATTCATTAAGATGGTAAACAATTGGATTTCTTCATGTTTACATAAAAAGCGTACTTCAAACATGCCTCAAAAACACACAAAGCAACATCTGCGCCACACAATGGTGCACGTTCAGAGAGAAAGAAACTTTAGCAAGGCCTCCTTTGAACTCACGCAGCTGTTTCAAGGCAGTCTTGAGCGTATGCCTATAAATAGCCGGGACGCTCTGCGCTCATCTGATGACTAACTGTAGCCTCCGGACAATCAAAGGCCAATGGATATGTCAACTGTGTCAACAATCAAGAGAGCAACTTTTTGTAAAGTATCACTCTTGTGACGAATATTGAAAATGTAAAAGCTTAACATGATTGTCTCAAATAACACAGTCTAGTATACAAAAGACGTGCTCGAGATCCAAGCGGTAAATAAACAACAGACTGCTTTCCAACTGAAGGTAAACATCAGTCTCATCTATCTCAATTTGTACCGCAGGCGGAGGAGCTTTGTTGTGTGTGGACTGAGAGCTTAGCAATGAGATGCGATTGCATATCACACAAACACACAACGTCCCTGATACTGCGGTAAATGGCAGGCTGTGTGTGTGAGAGAGAGTATTAGAAGCCTGGAGGAAAACAGTCAGATAAACTCCTCAAATAATCTCATCACAGACCACCACTAAACCAGTCGCAAATATCCCAAGATCAACTATTTAAGCAAAACACCACAGAAAGAGGTCAGTAAATGCCTGCAAAGCCAAGAAGTAACTGCCAGCAAGCACATTGGTGGCCACCACAATGGCTATAATAGCATGGGATAAGAGTATCTATTCTTCTTGATGTGTGTTGGGTTTCACCGAGGTTTCGTTATTGTTCTTCTTGGCTCGTGATAAACTGAAAAGGCTTGCTGACTCTCACAGCCATATCACAAGCTTCAAAGAGTTGGCGGTCTTTGAAAGTGCAGAGGACACACTGGTTGTGAAAGGCCATGGCATGTGGGATTGTATAGGCTGAGGGTCTCCATTTCTCTGGATCATTCATGGACTCAGCTTTAGTGTAATGAGATTAAACACAGCAACCTCTGGATTATATTGCTGTGTTGTTTGTCTCTTTCTCACAGATTAGCAGATTAGCTAGACATGTAGCAGGTCACCTCATGAGGTCAATGTGTTGCCATCTTAAATAACCGGATGAACGCCCTTTACCTGTTATTGGACATTTACAATCGAACATAATCAGGGCTGTAGCCAACAAAAACATCTGACCATAATCTCCAATAGTGAAAAAAACTAAATTTACTGTTTAGATTTGAATATATTGAATCATTTACAGTATGATTGCTAATTAAATGTGATAAGACATTAAAGGTTTTAAATTTTCAACATATTGCTATACAAACAAGAGTGAGGGCTCTATTTTAACGATCTACGAGCACAAGGCGCAAAAGCATTAAGGGTGTGTCCGAATCCACTTTTGCTATTTTAAGGATGGAAAAATACGCTCTGTGCCGTGGCGCATGGTCTAACAGGGTTGAGCTTATTCTCTTAATGAGTTATGGCTGTGTTTTGAGAATAAACCAATCAAAGTCTCATCTCCCATTCCCTTTAAGAGTCAGTTGCGTCATGCCATAGCGCATTTGCTATTTACATGGCGGACTTTGTAAGTGGAAAAACTGAACGCTTCACTAGCGACAAAACAGTTAAACAGCATCTGCAGCGCAAGAATAAAGAATGAGACTACTCCAATCGGCCTTTACTTTCATTTTCACTCTCTTTCGTGGATAAGGAAACGTGTTGTATGCACAGACATCCATTAGCCTACCTAGTTAATTTTGTTTGTTAAGCACAAAGATTTGTTTCAAAACAATTTCTAATTTCAGCTCTAATTTCCAGCAAACGAATAAATGAACAATAATAACAAAGTGTGGTCAAAAAACTGCATACATCTCCAAAACCCAACAGGTAGACAAATCTAAGCTTGTTTTTAATGAAACAAATATAAATGTGCATATAATAAATAATAATAATAACATTATACAAATGCAAAATGTCATGAATAAAAGTCTGACAGATATTTCTTGCTGGATAAAATAACAAGACCTTCAATTCAACATTGCTAAGACAAAACTGCTTGTAGTTGCAGCCTAATCAACACTTAATCACAGCTCCTCCATTCAGCTATAGGCAAAAAGACCACATTGTGAGAACTGAGTCCTTTAGATTTACCATACACAACATTGAGGAGATCAGAAACTTCCTAGTGTTCTACACACCTTGTTCAAGATCTTACTCTCTCCAGATTGGACTGTTGGCAGGTCGTACTATATCAAACCTTTGCAACAAATCCAAAATATGGCAGAGAGAATGTTTTATTTTTCAAGCAAAATAATGACCCATTTCCACTGAGTGGTACGGTACGGTACGGTGTGGTACACTTTTATGGCCATTTCAACTGTATAAAAGATCATAGTAAATCATAAAAGATCATAGTAAATAGGAACAGTGTAGTTCAGTTTTCAGTGTTTAAGTTCAGTTCAGTTGAGCTCAGTTCAGTGTGGTTTAATAATCACTACTGAGAGTCCAAATACTGAAGAGCAAATCCAACGATGCGCAGCTCTATAGATCCCAAACCATGCAAGCCAGTGGCGACAGCGGAGAGGGAAAAAAACTTCACTAAATGGCGAAAGTGAAGAAAAAAAACCTTGAGAGAAACCAGACTCAGTTGGGCACGACCATTTTAATTTCTCCGCTGGCCAAACGTCTTGTGCAGAGCTGCAGTCTCAGCGGCGGGTAGCTATTATTCACACATGAACACGTGACTCGTTGTAAAGTTAATTCATGATAAGCGCTTGCCTTAACTCATCATTAATTGATAAGGATGTAATGTTTAGTTTACATATAAATGTATCATTATTCATGTACTGTTATTGTAAAGTGTTACCAAAAATACTACTTAACCTTCTAAAACACCATCAAAATGTTAACGGGGTTAATATGGAATCCCTGATACATATTCTGAGCATGACAAATCTTTGTTAAATAAAGAATTGCATCCATTACATTTCCTTGATAAGAAGAGCATCGTATTTCAAAAGACTAGCACTTATTCAAAATGTTTTTTTAATCAAAATGGTCACTTTAAATCAATTTATTGTGCCCTTGCTGAACAAAAGCATGAATTACTTTAAAGTACTCTTACTAAGCTAAACGTTTGCAAAGTAGTGTAATATAAGAGAGATTTAAAATGAAAAAGCATTATCATGACTCATTTACTGTAAATAATGAGAAGTAAAGCTCTAAAAAAAACAAAGGAAAACTAGTGAAAAATTGGCAGGTAGCAATTCTTGACACTAGCAACATATAAAAGGTTTCAATGTTTAAATAGAAGACTATCATAAACAGAATGGCCCTGAGTTTGAGGCGGGGTTTTGAACTGTGATCTAAGGCTGAGGACACTAAACAAAACACACATGATAAAGCGTCAAATGTCAAAGGCTATCTGCTCAGCTATGTTTTTCCTAACCAGCCATGTTGAGCATAAGAACATTTTGTTGACGACTTGGTTCCTATTTCCACCACAGCACACAGAAATCACCAAATTACTGTATATTAAACTCAAATATGTTGACTGGCTGCTTATGTGTCTTGGTTCACATTCAGTGTAGACCGACAAATTACTTCTAGCTGCATGCGTGTCGCATCTCGTCTGGCAAGAACACAGTGTAACGAGGGCAGATAAAGAGCACATTAGCATAGCATGTGTCAAGAACGCTACTATTGGATACCACTTGAGTGCAGCCATGCTAAACACCACTGGAGGTCTTTTTCTTAAAGCGCACCTTCATCTTGTCCTAAGAGCGTCATTTCTCGATGCAATTAAACATGGCTAGTGCATCTGTGAGATAACCCGTAACTCTTATACACTGCATCTGCGTTTTGAATCCTGTGAGGTGAATCTGCTGTGCTTTGATGGAGATGATGCAATTAAATTAGTCCTCTTTTTTGGCAGCTCTCACAGAGCCTGGGCATAAACACAGCTCTGTGTCTGTCCAGCAGGGTTTCTTATTGATGTGTAGGCAAGACTCAGGACTATTGTGATAGGAGAAGATACTGAAACTTCTCCAATAAATGCAAAAACAGACACTGCAAAGCTAATGTAAGCACCTTCTGAGCTCTCTCTGCTTCTGGCTATCTATTTTTTCTCCATTTCTATCTATCACTCCCTCTCAGTATGTGGGATCTCCAGGTCGAACAGAGCTTGTGGTTTTGAAAAAATATCCTTGTCATTGTAAATGCCAGTTCTGACAGTAATAGCCTGTACATGACTCTCTTTTACTGAACACAGTACTGTAATGAGCCAAGAGCCTGTGAAGCAGAGACAGATGAGACAGACAACACACTTACATGAACTCTACTGTCGCTAAAGCCTTAGAGTACATCATTGACTCAAATTCAGTGGTATCCAGATACTTATGAAAAGGTTCTCACATAAAGTTACCCTGAATGTGGAATATTAAATAAACTTACCCGAGACAATATGGAATTAGTAGCCAAAGATACTGGAAAAAATGACATTGCAACATTATATTTTCCTGTGATAAATATTGCAATATATAGTATACTTTCACCAGATGAAATTAACAGTTCTATTTCTAAAAAAAAAAAAAAATCATAGATTTAAATTGGTTGGGATGATTTTGTAGGACAGTGCATCTGCATATTCTTTATGGGAGTCAGTATTCAGGCACAAATTGAATGATCAAATATAAAATAACAAGTTTATATACATATATACATATATACATATATACATATATACATGAAGAGTTCAGATGCAAAAACCTCTAAATCCATCAGACTTCTTTTCTTGTAAATGAGCATTTTCTATCAGGTTCCTCTGATTAGGTTCATAAGTTACATTTAATAGGTAATGATGAGGTAATAAGCTAATAAATAAAATATATTTTTTTCCTAAATGTCACTTTAGACAATTCTTTGGTTTTTAACAATGTAAATTTTCTTTTGCGTCAAAACCAGCTAAATCCACTTGTGCTTTTTAGGCTAAACCCTCTAAATCCACCTATTGCGACAAGACAGTGTAATTAGTTGAAAAATCACTTAATATGCAATTAGAAATTATCTTACCAAACATAAAACTCATTACACAGACCACTTAAAATTGAAAAATACATAAA
Source organism: Danio aesculapii (assembly GCF_903798145.1). Lineage (NCBI taxonomy): Eukaryota > Metazoa > Chordata > Actinopteri > Cypriniformes > Danionidae > Danio > Danio aesculapii. The sequence continues at coordinate 35,026,553 of NC_079437.1, forward strand.
TCTGTCAAGTAAGTGGAGGTTCATTCCGCTGCGGTAACCCCTGATAAAACAGGGACTTAGCTAAGGGAAATGAGTGAATGAAATTTGTCAAGTAAGTGCATTTATCAATATTATTAAAATGGATATTAATAAAATCTTAACAATCTGTTGTCATTTCTGATATTTGGGATTTAGATTTAATGTAGGTAGAGCAATGTAAACATTGCAAACATTGTAAACTAAGCTTGGTAGATTCGAATAGTGTACTGTAAAATGTACAGTGCAAAACATTCTGATAAAAAAAAAACTTTTTGAAGTGTGTAAACATTAAAAAAATGTGAATAAAAACATATTCCCCATGTGCACCACTATCATTAAAATATGATCAATTCAAATATTTTGGTGTACTGCAAGTAGAACAGAAATATCAATATTTGTGCAATGTCCATTTATATAAAAAGCTTATCAGACATATAGTATAGTCATTTAAATAATATATAGTCATTTAAATAATGTATCTTTAAAAAAATAGCTTAAATTAGCAAATAAAACACAAAGTACGTTACTGTGCAAAAAAGGGATGTCTCTCAGAAACTTTTAGAAGCTGTCATTCATTCATCTTCACCATACTCAAGGTCTTGATCTTTTTTCTTCTCTTCTGTTTATATCATGTCATAGCATCCGTGGGATAAAAGAACAGCACCTTGTTTAACTTCCTCTTTCGTGAAATGGAGTTGCTGTTTAATGTATAGTAAATCAGACTCGATCTAAGTAGCGACACTGCACAAAAAAAAAAATGTTATGAATGCATGCTTCCGAATGTATAATATGTTTTCTTTTTTTCTTATAATGCACAGAGTTTTGAGGTAAGCGACATCTTCATTTGCCATTCAGTGACAGTCGGACAGGCTCATGCAGTTTATCAAACTCCATCTTTTAAAATCGAAAGCGGAATAAAACAGTCTCCTCATAAAAGCCGGCGTATCAGCGTGCTGCTACATTGAAAACACACTATTTAATTTGCATCTTCTGATTGGTTCTCGAGATATAGCAGCTTTTGCTGTCAAAGGTAAGTGGTTTTTAGCGGCTTTTGCAAACAAACTGTTATTTCTGAATAGGCTGGCGCTTAGATTTAGATGATTTGAAGCAAAAATATTTGTTGAACGTACTACGTGCCTAACCCTGCTGAAAAATCCAGCTTAAACCAGCCTAGGCTGGTTGGCTGGTTTTAGCTGGTTGACCAGCCTAGTTTTAGAGGGGTTTTGGCCATTTCCAGGCTGGTTTCCAGCTATTTCCTGGTCTTAGCTGGTCAGGCTGGAAAATGACCAGCTAAATCCATCTAAAACCAGCCTGACCAGCCTGGTTTAAGCTGGATATAGCTGGTTTTGACTGGGCTCCCAGCCTGCCTAGGCTGGTCAAGCTGGTTTTAGCTGGTCATCTCCCAGCCTGACCAGCTAAGACCAGGCTGGAAATGGCTGGAAACTAGCCTGGAAGTGTTCAAAACCCCTCTAAAGCCAGGCTGGTCAACCAGCAAAAACCAGCCAACCAGCCTAGGCTGGTTTAAGCTGTTTTTTTCAGTAGTGAAAGCATTTGCTCAATGTCATTATCTCATTTTTGCACACTGTTTATTATTAATGCATCTTAAAGAGATAGCTCACATAAAAATGGTGTTAAAGTACACTAGTTTTTCTTCAGTAGAAAATTAACAAATATTTTTAGCTGAAACTGTGGTCCTTGGTGTTTAATAAAATACAAATAAACAACTAAACCAGCACTTTGAGAGTCAAAATTAGTAATGACTGGTTTGTGAAATAACCGCTTTGTGCAAGAAGTAGAACATTACAGCATTATTATCTTTAATTCACAGTCTACAAACAGTCCTGGGTAGGGTTGGATGATATTGTGCAAAAGAGCAACAACATATCTCTGATAACGTATCCCTAAATTGCAATATAAAAGAATACCAGTGTTTTCAGTGTGCACCTAGATTTTTATACTGGATTAAAAAATCTGCATTTTTAAAATCGATTTATTTGTCTCGAATGTTGTTAATTGGTTAAAGTTTCTATATATTACACATTATTGTCTAACCACAAATATTTCAGTAAATTGTATGTTTTTTTAAGAATTATTGCAGTTCTATTCAATTCAATTCATGTTTATTTATACAGTGCTTTTTACAATGTACAATGTGTCAAAGCAGCTTAGCATAATTCTAGTAAAGTCCAGATTTCAGAGTTGAAGTTCAGTTCAATTCAGTTCAGTGTGGTTTAATTTTCATTGCTGTAAGTTCAGACACTGAAGAGCAAATCCACCGAAGCGCAGCTCCACAAGTCCCGACCCAAGCAGGCCAGTGGCGACAGTTGCAAGGAAAAAATCTTCACCATGTGAAGTTCCATATCCTTGCATTTTAAATTTAACAGAATAGATGAAGTTATTCACTGAGGAAAAGAGCACATCTCAAATACATTTAGCAGCATCAGTATCCAATCAGTCAGCAGCACTTCTATGGACTTACTCTTTACATCATGCTAGTATAGTTTAGTAGTATTTAAGTAGTAGTAGTAAGTCATTCTCTTAAAGTGACTTCCTGTATCATACTCTGTTTACTGTGACATTCCTGGGCAAAAGTCCTAAACCATTAAATGCTTTCCTCTTGATCTGCAGTGTGGATTTAAGTTATTTACAGCCAAAGAGTTTGTTTATCTAAAAAAAATGCCAACTTTTGAACATATGGCCCCAATTACATGTAGTGTGTTTCCAAAATGGCAGTATGATCTAAAGCCAGAGTAATGGAGACTCAGAATAATAAAGAGGGCTCCTACGGCTGTGTTGTTTGTATTTTCAGCTCTGTGATATGTTGTGCAGTAAGTTGTCATTGGTAATTGCAGTGAATAAGGACTAAGTCTGGGGGCTGTTTACTAACTGAAATGTGCAGCCTGCCCCGGCCTTGCACCGGCTGTTTTTATTTTTTTTATTTTGTGTGTGTGTGTTGGTGAGAGCTGGCAGACAGTTTCGCGTCAAGAGTCTTGTTTACTTTGCCCACCGTCCCATTCTTATTTGTGTCCATCATTCTCCACTTCTCCTTATTTGTCTTGTCGCTATGGTGGTAATTGTGGATGAGTTTGGTGAATGGTGGTTTGTGTTTAAATAGTCTGGCTTTTGGAGGATGGCACGATTTTAAGGCACACTTAACACTAAACATCAAATTCCCCACTCTGGAGAGATAAAGAGGCTGGGTATCCTTCTGAATTTTTCATGCACCCACACACTTGTGTCTGAAATGATAGGAGCAACAGTAGTCCTGGAGGATATTTCATGAATTTTTTTTTCAGCAGTTGCTGAATGGATATGATCTTGTCATGAAATTGGTTCTTGTTGAGTTTTTCACAAATACCTAAAAAAATGATAATTTTTTCCATAAAAATAGCAGCACAGCTGTTTTCAGCATTATATAATAATACACGCTTCTGGACAAATCAGCATATTATAATGACTTCTGCAGGATTGCGTTACACTGAGAGCCGTTGAAAATCCAGTGTTGTATTTACAAAGTACACTCACAGAGGATTATTCCCTTCTTAATCAGGGGTCGCCACAGCAGAATGAATCACCAGTTATACACACTCACACTCAAACCCATTAGCCAATTTACTTTAACCATTTTACCTTCAGTATACCCACATGTTTTGGACTGTGGGGGAGCACCTGATGGAAAGCCATGCAAACTCCACACAGAGCAGCTTTTTGGCTCTACTGGGATTCAAACCATTGATCATCTTGCTGTGAGGCAATGAATTAATACAAAAAAGTACATGTATATATTTTATTATTGCGAAGACTAAATGCATTCTATATAGAGCTGCATAATAGATCGTTTCAGCATCGATATCTTGACATGCACATCCACAATAGTTGCATAGAAGGATCTGTAATGATGAGTTGGGACTATACTTATATAGTGGGATTATAATATAACAGGAGCCACAGCTGAAAACATAGATGATTTGAGGAGTCATTGAAAAGTTTAACCATAAATATACCCAAATGTTTATCATTTGCATGTGTTTAAGGACCTGTTGCTGTGTGATAATTTCAAGCCACTTTAAAGCATTCAGGTACAATAAATTAAAATGTTTGTAACTTTAAGAAAGCGATATAAGAGATATTTATATATTTATTCATTTTCTTCGGCTTAGTCTCTTATTTATTTATTTATATATATATATATATATATATATATATATATATATATATATATATATATATATATATATATATATATATATATATATATATATATGGCTATTCATTCCGCTTTGGTGACCCCTGATAAAAAAATAAATAAAAGCAATCCATCTACTTCACAAAATTCCCAGCTAACATGAAACAATAGGTGACCAAAACCCATATGACCTATAGCTTATGTTTACTATCCCAAAATGTCATCTGAGATTTCAAAAAAGGCAGAAATTAAATGTGAAAGCTACCAAAAAGCAATTCCCTGCAAATAATTAGTGTATCAAGTAAATGATTTCATGTTTCATGCCCTCCCAAAAAAGGATTGTCACTGGGGCAGTTCCCTAATGTACAAAAAACACCATATTTTGCTCTAAATATATATATATATATATACATACATATATATATATATATACATACATATATATATATATATATATATATATATATATATATATATATATATATATATATATATATATATATATATATATATATATATATATATATACATACATACATATAGCTTAAAGGGGTAATTCACATGAAAATTAAGATTACCTCATAATTTCTCACCCTTAACACTTTCTTTTATCACCAAAGAAGATATTTTGAAAAAAACTGGCTGTTTTCACCCGCATACTACCCTAGTAGAAAAAAAATACAATGGAAGTCAATGGGTACCAGCTACCAGTCTTTTTCAAAATATCTTCTTTTCTGTTCAACAGAAGGAAAAAAACTCTAATAGGTTTTGAACAAGGGAGGGATGAGTAAATGATGGCAGAATTTAAATTTTTAATCATTTTAAAGGCCCACATTAGTATCTAAAGTGTACATGATAACAGAGAGAGAGAGTTTTAATTTTATTGCCATTTTAGCTTCTATGGCTATGTCATGGCAAAAAACAAAAATAGATCAATTTTACCACGTTTTATAAATCCTAATTTTCTATCATTATAAAAATATTCTAACAATTAAAAGTAATCAACACCAATAAATAATAGACAAGGTAAAATACATAAATAATAATGATAATATATAAGATAAAAATCTAAAACAGTTTTTTAAGGTTTTCTTTTGATAAAAATTGTACAATTTTAGATGGATTCACATTTAAAAATATTTCATTTAAAGTCTGTCCAGATAAAAATTGTTGTCTGATAACATTAAAAATGGGGCACTCCACAAGAATATGTTTAACAGTTTGGTTTCTGTTGCAATATTGACATTTTGGTGGTTCTTCTCGTTTCAGTAAATGTTCATGTGTGAGTCTCATGTGTCCAATGCGGTATCCATCTTGTATAAACATCTCATCATGTCTTGACTTAAAAAATAAATTAGATTTTCTTCCTATTTCTGGCTGAATGTACATGATAACAGTGCACGTTTGTACAAGTGACAGCCTTGTACCTTGTTTTCCTAAGATTATAAGGTCATGAAGTGTTATGATTGTAATGAGAACACAGCAAAAGAGGAGACTGTTAAAGCAGACTGAAATGTTAAAGCAGACTTGAGATCGAACAAGTAAGAAAGCTGGTGCTATTGGATTTGCATGTGGCATTGTGGTCACCTCCATAACTATTGAAGACACAGCCTTGATACGTCCTAAACACTAGGTGAGCTCTATTATCAGCTTTGTAGTCCAGAGTCTGTAAGGCCTGTTTCCATGGAGCCAGATTGTCATCTTATTTTTCTAATAAAGGCCCTACATAGAACTTAGTGTCAAACAACTTTGTCTATACTTTCCGCAGTTCACACTACAACTATAATGAATGCTGGGTCAAATGAGGCAGCAATACTCATTTCACAGATCTATTACACACCAGCAAATTACAACCCCTCTCTGTCATTAATGCTCTCCTAATTAAAATCACAACTTCAAATTACAGAGGCCTATGTGCACATACATATGCAGGAGCACAAGCACTACTCATAACATGAGATTTATCTAACCTTATAATTCACAGTCAAGTTTTCGAGATAATGAGCCATGCTTTATTAAACACTGTATGTTGTGAATAAGCAATATTTCACTGCATTTCCTGAATAACAATGACTGACTTTCTTATAAAGGCCTAGCAGAATATTAATCAGTTTTTATGAGCTAGAGGACAGTGAACTGCTTAAGAAGTAATGACTCTATTTTTGGTTGGAGGAATGGGGTCTTCCAGTCCTAAAATGAGTTTTAATTCAGTTTTGTTAGATTGTTTCGTTATCTAAAGGGAAAGTTCACCCAAGAATGAAAATTCTGTCATTGTTACTCACCATCAAACCTGATATATTTCTGCAATTTATCTGCTGCAAACACTTTACAGCATGGAAAATAGAGAATGGGAATCTATGTCATGACGAGTTGCCTTCCGCCATGTTTCAAGAGTTCAAGAGTGCACAGTGTGGTCACACTTTATTTTGATGGTCCGTTTGTTGAATTTAAATTACATTGCATCTACATGCCAACTAATTCGCATTAGATTATAAGTAGACTGTTAGGTTGGGGTTAGGGTTAGGGTTGGGGTAAGTTCACATGTACTTGCAAAGTTTCTTAAAGTCAGTTTAATGTCTGTTGAAGGAGCAGTATCAACAGATATTGAGCAGACAGTCTACTAATACTCAAATGGACCATCAAAATAAAGTGTTACCTACAGTGTGAACCAATGCAAATCACCATAGAAAAAGCTGACCGTTTTATAGTAATATCTTTGAAAAACATCAATAATGTATAGATATATTTATAAACGCTTTTGCGTGTCTGAGAAGCTGAAAATATGCATTCCATAACATTTTCTATCTTCAACACAAAAGAGGAACAAGAGAAGCCAAACACGGATATAGAGCGAGCAGATTGAACAAAAAAAAACAAGCTTATGCATAAGTGACAGGGTATTACGTCATTCATTCATTCATTCATTCATTTTCTTTCAGCTTAATCCCTTATTTATCAGAGGTTGCCACAGTGGAATGAACCCCATACTCCAGCATATGTTTTATGCAGTGGATGCCCTTTTAGTCGCAACCCAGTACTGGGAAACACCCATACACTCTTACCTTTACACACACACTCCGGCCAAATTGTTTACTCAATTCACCTATAGCGCATGTCTTTTGACTGTGGGGGGAAACCAGAGCACCTGAAGGAAACCTATGCGAACATGGACAGAACATGCAGACTCCACACAGAAATGTCGACTGGCCCAGCCGGGACTTGAATCACACCTTATTGCTGTGAGGTGAAAGTGCTAAGCACTGAGCCACCATGCTGTCAGGGTCACAGGGTCACACCTTTCACACGTTTATTGTTTTAAAGCAGCTTTACAAAAGGTGCCCATTAGTACATTATAGTCAAAATCAAAAAAGTTAAGTTGTTGAGTTGTGTATAGGCTGGAGGTGTAGTTACAGTGAATATATGAATAAGCTGCCACAAGAACACATTTCCATATGTGATTTTCTTCATTTGTAGTGTGAGAACTTACAGTTTATTGCAAATCAGTGTATATATCATACAATAAACCTATATAGATCAATGGGAATTAGGCTTCTGTGTTCGAAATTCTCGCTGTAACGACACATCCAGTCACTAGGACACTGTTACTTGTGTAGCCTTCATTGAAATTAATGGTTGTTTTTTGTCACCGTGTGTCACTCGTATAGTGAATGGGCTGTTATTTTGTTATTGAATGTGATGAAGAATTAACCTTTGACCTTCACTGATTTCCAAACTGCTGTGATACATGCAGGCCATGAACCAATGTAATAACATCTTGCCGTGCCACTCACTGGACATCTCACTTTTTAAACCATTCTATCAGTTTCCAATAACAATTTTTTTCCAAAATTGCTGCAATTATTCTTCAAGAGCCCAGGCTAATTTGAAAACCAGAACAACACCACAGCAGTTGAATGATGACAGAAATGATATTTTTTAGTGATTTATCCCTTTATAGATAGAGCTATTGCTACTTGTTATGCTTCCCGGAGATGCATTTTAGCAGAATTTGGCTTGTTATGTGCAATCTGTCAGAATTATTTCAAAATACTGACACTCAGTTTCCATTACAGAGCGCTAGACAAATGTCAGTGAGGAGCCAACACTGCAGGTCACCCCAGCAGAACCCAGCCATCAGCAATCATAAATTCCATGAGTTGACAAGATATATAGACATAGAAAGCTTATCCAAGTTATTGTCGTAATGAAAGCATCCGTTTAATGGGAATTGCACTGGAACCGTTCCTCTGAGGGCGCACAGCTCTAGGGACAGGACACTGTGAACTAATCCAAAGCCAAAAAAACGAAGTAGAGATCTTTCCTGAAAATGCCCTCTCTATGATGCCAGGTGCTCACTTTTTGAGATTAGACATCTTTTCTGATTGAAAGTATGAAATGTAGCATGCTATGGGCCAAGCCTGCAAATCTTAAATCTGCAAACTCTCGGAGTAAAGATGAAATCATCTCTGAACCAGGGTGGGCCCGAGGGACTATTTGTCAGCTACTTTTAATTCTGTCCTTTCATCTTTACCCCTGCAGATTTGCCCCAATTCACACAGTTGATTGTGATGCACGCACCATCTGGAGGCGATTCCTGCAGCGATTCATGAACATTGTGACGTGTGTGACGCAGTTCAGTGCCAGGGAATCTCCAGCAGCACAGATGAAACCACTTGGATGAGAGTCAAAAACATGTCACTTTTTTCCCACCCAGACTTTGTCACAATATCTGGATTTTGACCAAATAACTTTAGCTAAAATGTTGCCATTATTTTTTAGAGTTAACAAGACGAGTCAGACCTTGATGAAACTCGAACTAATTTAGAAAATATATATGAAGAGTTTAGATGCAAAAACCTCTAAATGTCATCTGAAATTTTCCTCTAAAATTACCATTTTATCAGGCTCCTGTTCACACTGTAAAACCCAAAACGTTAAGGTAACTCAAGTCATTTGAAGAAACCAATTGCAACAAACCATTTAACCGTGTTTAACCGCGGAGTGAACCGCCATTATTATTATTATTATTATTATGATGATGATGTGTATATGTCTGTTCAAACACGCACCCAAAACTCAGTGCCCACTTGAGCTCCGCATCAAATCGCGTACGTACAGAATCCGCTTGGGAAAGTAATAGTGATTTATTTATCACTATGGAGCGCATCAGCTGACAGTCATGCATCGTTACATGAACTGACTGTTTTTAAGTGTTTTCATGCCTAAATGAAATGAAAGCACAAAACAAGTTTACATTTAAGAGCAAGAGGGCGGCCCCTGGTGGTTCGGCGGTATGGGTTGCATATAGGGAGGATCGGCTCTTCACAGAAAGATAAAAAATACAGGAGAAATACGGGAAAATACCTTTACGGGATGATAGCGGGATAGAACTGTAAAATAGGCGAGAATCCCGGGAAAAACGGGAGGGTGGACAGGTATGCCCTAATGAGTACTGTGAACTTAATCCATTTGAGTAAACGAAGCAATTTGAGCATGAAGCAATAACTGATAATACTTTGAATGAGTCAAAAAGATCAATATATTAGGCAAAGATCATATTCTGTGACAATGTTTTGTAAATTTGCCACTGTAAACATACCTAAACATAATTTTTGCTTAATATATGCAATGCTAAAACCTCAATTTGGACAACTTTAATGGCAATATTCTCAATATTTAGATTTTCTTAAAGCTCAAATTCAAGATATTTCAATATTTTATAAATCAATGTGAAGATTATTTATTCAGCTTTCATGGGAATTCTCAACTTCAAAGAATTTACACTTAAGACTATAAGAGGTTAGGTATTACAGTACATGGTCACATTTATTATTTTAAACACAAAATATTTATCAGAATTATTTTCATGGCACGTTTCTGATTTTTGGTGATTGTTTATACTGTGATATTTTTCTTGTCATGTTTTAATTATATATTCATTTAGCAGGTGTCATGGTGGCACAGTGGGTAGCACAATCGTCTCACAGCAAGAAGGTCACTGGTTTGAGCCTCTGCGGGGTCAGTTGGCATTTATGTGTGGAGTTTGCATGTTCTCCTCGTGTTCGCGTGGGTTTCCTCCAGGTGCTCCGGTTTCCCCCACAAGTCCGAAGACATGCGGTACAGCTGAATTAGGTAATGTAGTGTATGTGTGTGAATGAGTGTGTATGGATGTTTCCCAGTATTGGGTTGCAGCTGGAAGGATATCCACTGCGTAAAACATGCTGGATAAGTTGGCGGTTCATTCTGCTGTGGTGACCCCTGAATAATAAAGGGACTAAGCCGAAAAGAAAATGAATGAATGAATGAATGAATGCATTGTGAATATCTCTATTATCAAAGATGAAATTAAACTATTCTGCATAAAATTATTTATCTTTTGCAACATACTACTTCTCTAAAGTTTGATAAAAAAAATCTGCAAGAAACTAACATTTTCATTCAGCAGGAATGCATTTAAATTAAACAAAATGCTGCAAAAAAAATGTCTTATTTTTAAAATTAGTGTATGCTGAGGACATTATGTTCAGTATACGAGCAAGCATGTCTAAATACCCCAAGATTAATTCTACGTGGGTCACAGGGATGAGGTTGCAGGTTCATGAACCTTAAATCTGCAGAAGGACAATAGAAGCACAGTTCATCCCAGCCAGGGAAGGGAAGAGAGGATATCAAACAAAGATATTTGGCAGCAGTGTTGCAAAGAGAAACCAACTCAAACTAAACTCCAAAAAAAAGAACAAAGACAAAAAACTGATTTACATTTAAATAAACCTTCATGCTTTAACAAACTCCCGATGTACCTGAGAGTCCTGTTGCTAAGCTTCAAATCTTCTTATACATTACACCTACACAATATATCATTTCAGGATCAACATCGCAACATGCACAAAATTAATAGCATTTGTTGATTATCAAAGATTACCTGCATTTGCTTTATTTAGTGAGGACTATCAATATTCAATATATTTTACATTTGATCACTCAATATCTACCATTAATGCCTCATTCACACTAGCAGTGACTTTGTAGCTGCCTGTTGCTCTGGGTGGCGATCAAACGCAGCAAACGCAGGGGTGTGTGGGTCTACAGCACGGAGAATATAACTGGCCTCTGAGCGAGATGAGAGGATCAGGTGAGCTCTGCTGGTGTTGCTATTGGCTGTCACTCAAGACAGTCACTCTTCATTTGCATAAAGTTAAAAGATTCTCAACATTGCCACAATGCTAGGCGTGCCCACCTGGTCGCCAACGGTCGATGTCACTCGCATAAACAGAGGTTGCCAGAAGTCACTCGCTCTCCTTTGAAAGGAGAGGTCGCTTGCCACTTTGCTGCTGCAATTCGCTAGTAGTGTGAATGAGGCTTAAGACTTTCCAGAAAAATATTAAAGAGTGCAAATGTTCTCTTTATTTTTGTGTATTTTGGTTTCCATCTTGTTTATTATATCGTACAGAGATGCACTCCCTTACAAAATTACGCAACCTTTCTAGAATAATGAATTCCTCACACATATTAAAGTCTAATAGGATTCAAATCACAATATATATCACAGAAATCAAAACATTCATTCATTCATATTCTTTTCAGCTTAGTCCCTTTAATAATCTGGTGTCGCCACAGCGGAATGAACCGCCAACTTATCCAGCATATGTTTTACACAGCGGATGCCCTTCCAGCTGCAACCTATCTCTTGGAAACATCCATAAACACTCATTCACACACATACACTACATTACCCAATTCACCTGTACCGCATGTCTTTAGTCTGTGGGGGAAACCACAGCACCCGGAGGAAACCCACGCAAACGCAGGGAGAACATGCAAACTCCACACAGAAACACCAACTGACACAGCCGAGGCTCAAACCAGCGACCTTCTTGCTGTGAGGTGACAGCACTACCTACTGCACCACCATGTCGCACAGAAATCAAAACACTGCAAGGTAAAAGAAATCCAGTATCATCCAGACCTGTTAACTAGGGGAAAGAAATGGCTTTTGGGTTCCACAGAAGAAAAGCAGCCTACACTGGAAACAACATTAGTCTGTATAATGGCAGATTTTTTAAAGTGAACTATCTGTTTAAACTCATTTTCTGTCACAGAAGGAGTAAACAAATCCGGCGCGAGTGAATTACAGGATGAAACACATGGCTATACGGTGAAAAACGACTCCCAGAACGACAGTGCCACTAAAACCGCCCCGCTCTTGAAACTCTTCCAGGATCTAATCTCCTCCAGCAGGGAGATTCGAGCTCCTTTCCCTGCTCACTCTGGGAACACAAAGAGCTTTTTCCGATGTGCCAGGAACCAAACTCTTTCCTGTGTGTGATCGGCCTTCTTGTATTGTGCTGCACAGGATAGAGGGTCAGGACTACTCGTACCCTCGTCCCAGCACAGGGAATATGGAAGCAGGCCAAAATTTGTATTGAAGGAAATGGCATATTGGACTGAGATTAAGGCTGCAGCGGCCTTTAGGGTGGATAGTGGGAGAAGAGGCTGATCCTGTGGAGTAGCTATAATAAGGACTCCGTGGTTTAAGGACTGGCAAGATAGATTAAGACCACTCATCCATGTAATGAAGTGCCATAACGCTGCATCAGCACACACTCAGAGCCAGCTGATTAATCGCTGTCTGGAAGAAACACATCTTGTACTCTGGACATCGTCATTTGAAAATGTAGTGTTTTACATATTAAGCGCATGGTGGATACAAGATGTCAATCATCACAAACAACCTTTGGCTAAATTGTGTTTACTCTTGGTATGAGCAGAAAGTGAGACTAAAATAAAATAAAATAAAATAAAATAAAATAAAATAAAATAAAATAAAATAAAATAAAATAAAATAAAATAAAATAAAATAAAATAAAATAAAATAAAATAAAATAAAATAAAATAAAATAAAATAAAATAAAATACATTTTAAAATAAATAAATAAATTAAATAAATAAATAAATAAAATAAAGGGCAGTTCATTCCACTGTGGCAACCGTGACAACTGAAATAGAGACTAAGCCAAAGGAAAGTTAATATAAAATAAAATTAAATACAATTAAATTAAATTAAAAATAAAATAAAGGGTGGTTTGTTCCGCTGTGGCAACATCTGAAATAGAGACTAAGCTGAAGGAAACTGAATAAAATAAAATAAAAAACAATTAATTAAATTAAATTAAATTAAATTAAATTAAATTAAATTAAATTAAATTAAATTAAATTAAATTAAATTAAATTAAATTAAATTAAATTAAATTAAATTAAATTAAAAATAAAGGGTGGTTCATTCCACTGTGACAACATCTGAAACAGAGACTAAGCCGAAGGAAAATAAAAATGAATAAAATAAAAGCCTTAGTTTAACTTAACTTTTTATTAAAAGTTTAAAGCACTTTAGGTTAAATTGAGTGAGTAATATTTGCTTGGAAATTCACTTCAATTACTTTAATATATTCTTCCCTAGTTAAGAATAGTTGGCTCCTAATAAAAAAAAAACTCTTATTTTATTTTTATGGTTTTAGTTTATTATAATAAGCCAGATATGGGTATAGAATATCCAGAACAAAACAAAAAAGCAACCCCCGCGTCAACAACTTGAGAGTTATCATCAGCACCATCTTGTTTTGTGAATAACAACTGATCAGAGAATCATTTGTGAGTAAAGTTAAAGGCTAGTTAAAGGAGAGTGTTTTCTTATCTTCCATCCTCCACTAGCCTCTCTGCAACACAATTCTCTTGCACTGCAGTGAGTTCCAGTTCACGGACTCTGTCAAGCTCCCGAAGAGCCTCCACTTAAGCCAAACACTGCACTTTAGCAAACAGCTGGAGCTGTGCTCTGAGAAAACACACGCTGATAGTCTGATGCTAGTAAGGAGCTGGCTGTACTCTCCTCATCATATATTCATACAGTCCTATCTCTATCCAAACAAGACAATGAGACTTACTTTATACCCAAAACTGGAACTGCAAGTTTCCACAATAACCCATTTCTAAGTCATAAAGGTCTGAGGGTGGGGTGAAGAGACACACAAAGGGTGACACACCACAACATAAAAGAGCATGGGAATATCGTATTTCAATTGTTAACCATGAAACACTGTTAATACAGGCAAGACCAGCAGCTGGCTAAATGTTACATTCTGTCCAAATCTGCAAGGTCAAAACTGTATTTATTCAGTGCTTCCAGTTGATGTGTTTGAGTGTCTGTGTAACACTAGATTGCCATTTCGCAGAAGTGTCCAGTCCATAACTATATTCCTCCTGTTAGGATAGCCTCAAATAAAAGGACTACGCCTCAAAACTTTGGAAAACGCTGTTCTCTAATATTGATGCCCAGTGTTTAAACTGCACAATAGGGGAAAAAAGGGATCACAACTTCTATTTCATGTTAACACGCAGAAGACCAAAAGGTCATTCATGAATAATGTAAGCTTGCATTTCAATGTGTTACTTCAATGTTTTTTCTATGTAAACGTTTTACTTAGTAAATATATTACTTAGGGATGTAATCACGATACTAATCTCACAATTAACGATTCAGTCACGATTTTTTAACAAAATTATTTAAAACAAATTTAAGGTGAAGAGCCCTTTATTTTTTTCTTAAATGCTGCACTTTTTTGCAAAATAATATATTTTCTGCCATAACTAAATTGCTATTTAAAAAAAAAATCCAAAAAAATAAAAAATAAACAATACAAACTAAAGACTCATTAATTTAAACAAACTAAAACTGTGACTGTGCTGGGATTTTACTTTTTTTAAAAGAAATATCAGCATATCTATGTTTTCTGGCATAAGCTCCGATCTTTGCACATTTACAATGTCCCCTGCTGATGAGAAATCTCTTTCACTGGTGACTGAGATGGCTGGTGTGGAGAGGTAAGCCTTTCCTAAACCAGAGAGAAGCATGTACAGAGGTGGTCGATAGGATCCAGGCGACTGGCGTAAAATACTGATTATAAATTGACTAATTATGACGTAGGATAGAGACAGTGGTTAAACATGATTATGAAGGTGAATAATTAATATTACTTGTATAAATTAATTAGTATAAGTACCAGTGTGATACACTTAAGAAGAGATGATCTTGAACATTTTTAAATATTCAATAATAATAAGCAACCTAATAAAATATGCATAAACTCATTTGTAAAGAAGAGGATAAAATAGTCTAATACCTAGATCTGTACCAGAACAACTTTCTCTTTCAGTCTGAAAAACATCTTCACACTTTCGCTATGAAAACACTGATGCACTTTGTGATCTCCGTAGCACCCATCAGAGTAAGCGGAGCTGCAAATCATCCGGTCTACCTGCTTTAGCTTATTAATAGCTTTTTTTTTGCGTATAAACGTCTGTGACAGTTGTTTTCACTGTGCTGACGGTTTATGTGCATCATATTTGTTTTTCTGTTAGTGTAAGTAAATGTCTTTTTGCAGTATTTGCTCACAGTTTGTCTGGCGCACTTCACTGCTGTTATTTTACTCTTGCTCGCCACTTTTGTGTTGGTAAAGCAAGATTGCGCCTGTAAACACAGCGCCCCCTCTGTTCAAAAAATGTCTCACGATTCATTCGTTACTCTTGGTTTGAATTGTTACATATTTAATCGATTTTCAACTGGCTCACGGTAAATCATTACATCCCATGTATTACTATGTAAATGCACATGAAGAATGTGCATGACCACTCTGCTTTTGTCTTACGTCTTTTGTAGCACCTCATGCATGAGCACCATGTTTTTGGAACACTGTGAAAATGCTGAAATTCTTTTAACCTTACACAAAGCACCACTCATCGATGTCAGTTACAAAGCTGTGAACCAATCAGAGAAACTTAGAGGCAGGGCAAGCAGTCTGAGCTTCTGTTTACAGTAACAAGTTGGGATAAGAACTGTTTTATTATAAAGTCTGCATGAACAGAAAGTTGCTAAGACTTTTATTTAAATATGATGATGCGCTTCCAGCTGAAACAGAATATTGTCTAGGGGCGGTGTAATGTGAATGGGATGCTGACAATAGAGGTGTGGATCCAAACACAGGTTTATTACAAAGGTCAGGCAAGCAACAGTCAACATCGTAGCAACTGATGTATAAGGGCAATTCAGATTCGTGGTCAATAAACAGGCAGATGATCAAAAGGCAGGCAGCAGACAATGTAAACAAACAAACAAGGCGAGGGTCAAAAGCACGGCAAGACCAGGCAAGGAAAACGCGTCGTTATGTTCACAATCAGTTTAACAAGACTCAGCACAGATGTCTGTGTGCGTTGTATTTAAAGTCCTTGCAATCTCTGACAATCCTCCGGCTGTGTGTTTGCAATCAGTCAGGATCAGGAACCAGTGTGAGTGTCTGGACTGGAACTTGTAGTCCATATACCGGCGGATTTGTAGTCCTTATAGTTATCTGCATGTTTACCAGCGATCTGCCAGGATTAGATCACTGGTGATTGTGACAGGTGGGGCTTTCTTTTTATGCATCCTTCCCTCATAGCAAACTAATGGTAAAAAGGGGCGTTGTTAAAACTATTGTGGCTGAAGCATCAAACAGACATCAATATAGAAGGACTGACTCACCAAACACAGAAGCAAATGGTTAGACTTTGACTGACCAAACAAACATTTATTTTTTCAATAAATTAACTTGCGCAGATTAATTGTTCAGCTAAAGAATAACAACATGCTCTAGCAAAATAAACATTGTAAATGTTGATTTCACACAGACTTGAAGTTAACATGGAGGAGATGCTTTTTCAGACTTTGTGAATGGCTCTCAAAAGTTGAAAGCAAGTCTCCACCCTCCACCCACACACCATTGCATGACCAAGACATCTGTTTGAAACAGAGAGATAGTAAATGATAAGTAAAGCATGGATAGGCCAGACAGATCTTCAGGACAAGGCATCTGTTATCCAGAGCTGCTCCTGACTGACGCCGCAGTCTGAAGGAATGTGTGCCCAGATCCATTCAGAACGCATCAAACTTTATCACCACCTGAACCAGCTGAACCAGACTAAAATATATGAGAATCTCCACAGACGACAAGGTGAGCAATGTGCAACTCTTATCTATATCCCACCCCCCAAATACGAGCACGGTCAGTCTCTAATCTTTGCCAGGACCACGGTCACAGTGTGGCACCTGTAAACCCTGCGCCATCTGCCATCTTTCTGCTGCTCTGTTGGGCACACACACTCACAGGAGCAGCAGGATGATCTTTGAACCAGTCTCATAAGGACAGCGAACAGTCCACCAGTAGGGCAGTGTGTTATGATCGCTGGGAAACATCATGGACAGGATGAGATGCGAAATAACATACAGTCACTGGGTCAATCAGCATGAAATTAATCCTCAGTAATAACCGCTAGCAGATTATCATCCTAGTGCAGAGATCCAGGTACAAGATAAACCCTTTGTCACTGCATAATGCTGCAAAGTGATCATGACACAAAGGTTAACTAGCGGAGCTTTCAAATGTAATTTACAATTACAGATCTAAATCACATTTTGCATAGAATTACTTTCAAGAACAGCAATTTGCATTTTGGATTAGACACACATTTGCACAAATATGATAACTATAATGTGGGAAATGATGTTTTTAAAATGGTTTACATTTCAGTTTTGGAAGATTTATTATACTTGTATACAAACTAGATGCACTTTACTTTACTTTACTTTACTTTACTTTACTTTACTTTATTTAATTTTTTGTCGACAAGTGGAAATTTATCTTTGGCTTCACCACACAACCACATCAGCGTTCACATTACACACATCACAGAAAAACAGGCAGCACAAATACATTCAATGTCATCACATTAAAAACTCAATTAAAACTCTATTTATACTTAAAACCCAGTATTTAAAATTCTAATGGTAGTTGGCACAAAGCACATTTGATACACATTTTTCTTTACTTGAGGTTGCCTAAAACTCCTTTTTGATGGCACGAGCTGAAATTTTATATTTAAGGGATGGGAACAATTTTTAATAATGACACATGCTTTCTGTTTAATTCTCATTGGACGAAATTAATTTGGTTGTCTTTGTACTTTACCTACAATTGCACTGGCAATTTTTACTACTTGACATATTTTTTGCTTTTTCTTGATTGGAAACAGTCCATGCCATGCAATCATGTTAAAACTCACAACACTTTCAACCGAGTTCTTGACTCCGATATCTTGACTCACACCAAATTGTTGTAACCTTCTAATGAGATGTAATCTCTGCATTGCTTTTTTAATTGTCTTTAATTTTTAAAATTTTCATCCATCAACACCTTTGCTGAGCAATTTCAGCAAAGTTCTGTGTACCAAAGATGTTTTTGTTATTAATTTACACAATTGATAACTGTGTCAACTATATATTATTAGCATTAATTATATCTATA
The DNA here is from genome assembly GCF_903798145.1 of Danio aesculapii. NCBI lineage: Eukaryota > Metazoa > Chordata > Actinopteri > Cypriniformes > Danionidae > Danio > Danio aesculapii. Next base: position 35,045,144 of record NC_079437.1, read on the forward strand.
AAGTAAATTGTGATTTTATTATGGAGACTGATGTTCACTGATTTTCTATGATGTTCAAAGCATTTCTACAGGAAATGATATAAAGTAACAAATTACAAATACTGTAATTGAGGAGTTTTTTTTAATTGTAATTTACTAAGTAGTTTTAAAATGTGTACTTTTACTTTACTTTTACCTTTTACTCTACTACTTTCTTTCAACCTGTAGTCACTACTTAATTTTTTCTTGTCTATGGGGATTAGAAAAATCAGTCCTGTGATTCCTGTCCAATCAAATCACACATAGAAGGTAAATCGTATCATACTGAACTATCGCAAGACATGGGTGATTTATAAATGCAGCAAAATGTTTGAAAGCATTAAAAGTGTCCAAGACAATGTCCAAAATCTTTACAAGCATTGACCCAGAGACTGTTTACATGCAGATCACTGATGAGAAGATGACAGATGTTTACTGAATGATGACAGAAATAGCCTGAAAAACCCAACAGGCACAAGACATCAACTTGATGTCAGATTGACGTTGTACCACTGCGTCATGGGTTTGTTGCAATTTGTTTGGAAATGAAAATCAGGTTAACGTCAGAACCCAATGTCAGGCCCACGTCAATATCCAACATCCAACCTAAATTCAACCTAAAATCAACGTCTACCTGACGAATAAATGTCAGTATTTCACGTCAATTTGATGTTGGTTTAAGATGTTGGCTCAACATTGGATTTTGTAACTTTCTAACACAAGCTAAAATCAACCAAATATTAACAACATTTGACTTGGTTATTGGACATTAAGATGTTGGCTAGACTTGAATTTTGGTCACCTGACATTACAACCTCAAATGAACCTAATATTATCCCTAATATCTTATGACATTTTATTCCTGCTGTGCAATAACTAAATACACTACAGAATGTTCCGTTTACACATCTCCGCAAATTACATGTCAAAGCATCAGCTTTTTACAGCGTAATACTAACTACTCCCTATTCTTGAGTACTTTTGAAAGGCCTACATTTTGTTCATACTTTGAGTAATATTTACAAGATACTTTTGATCTACTTGCACTATATTTTTAGGCAAGTAATGGTACTTTTAATTGAGTATAGTTTTTCAGTACTCTTTACACCACTGTCTATAGGAGGCTGCTGATATTGAACTGCCTGAAATGGTGAACAGGAACACACAAATAAAGATCAGGCACAAGGAGACATGCTTCTGGCTCTTACACTGAAATGCAAATTATAATTTTTGGTGTTTAGATGTTTATGGTCTGTGCTGTGTTCTGATATTCTGTGGTCTGATTTGTTTGATGCACATCAGACGTGTTCACATACAGTGTTCACATTAAACTGCATTAACAGAGAAACCAAGTTTATTTGAACTGAAACAAACATGTAAAATCTGGATGTTAAAACAGTAATCTTTCTTAAGAGTGGAGACAAATGTTATAAGATTTTCCACAAATAAATGTACCATGGTGGTCTGGCAAAGCCGACAATTGTGAGTCACTATGTAGCCACATTCAGTATGGAAACATGCATTTTTGCACAATAGGATGTATTATGATCATGTATGAAAAACCAACATAATGGTTTAATCTTTGGAAAATTTGACAGTGTTTCTACAGAAACACATAGCTCTGTTTTCCAACTTGCAGAGGATCTGCAGTGCATTTCATCAGTGTCAGTGCTGAGAGAAGCCAATAGAGCTAATTCTTCCTGCCAATTCTATTAAAGCGCTCTGAAGAATCAACCTGACAGGAGATTATGTCTTAAAGGGGAGTTCACGCTGACAGAGATGTGCAAAGACAAAGTGTCTGGACAGCTTTTCTGATGACAGTAGCAAAACAAACTTTATGCGAATGAGAAGCAACTGTTGTGCAAATACGGTAAAATACCACAGTGTAGAGTACGAATGTCTACTAAAAACCAAATGAACAATGTAGAGCTGCACGATGGAAGATTGGAAAAATCTGACATTGTGATATTTTATTTTTCTGGGATTTATATTGCCATATGAATACAATTTCAACAGATGACTTGAATAGCTCTATTTGGAATAAAATCATTAACTTTGATTGGAACAATCTTGTAGACAAGTAAATCACAGAAGTTGCAAGAATAAATAATTAAGATAGAGCAAAAATAAAAGTAAATTAAGTAGTCAGAAAATTAGGTATAGTAATACGATACGATATTATCATGATATTTTGCCCCCGATAATGATAAATCACGATATCAGCAATATATCTCAAGAAAACCATCCACAATATATTATGATATTTGTAAAATAAGAGGGGAAAATGCATCAAAAAGTTATAAGATGTATTTCTTTTATTAACAGCACATATATTTCATAAAATTACTACATTGATATATGTTTGATCCACCATTACAAGAAGTGCACTATATTCTCTATACTTTATATACTCACTATATTGTCCATCCCCTATTATTGAATAATCAAATGTAATGTAAAATGTAAACACTGTACATTCTTCATTGCTGATCAACTATATTAATCCCAACTCCACATTGCAGATGCTGCGATATGACTATTGCGAATGCACACACTGCGATATCGATGATGAAATGATATATTTTGGAGCCCTAGTGCAATGACTCAAAAGCTATGGTTCCATTCAAAGTTGCATCTTTGATTATCCTCTAAATAACTTGCAAATAAAGGAGTATTTATATCTTGTGTCCAAAAAACCCCAAAATGACTGCTTAGAAAAATAAATGGAAACCACTCGTGCCATTGAGTTTGCAAAAAACATGCAAGTATAGTCACCATTCTTTTTATTCAGAGACAGATAATGTCAGGTTTGTTTTGTGGGTCATTCAAGCAAATAATTTTCTGCTGGTTAAACCAAAAACCTCTGACCAATCACTTGATCTGTTGAGGCAAAGTCATGTGAGTTTATTACACATCAAGAAATGTATTTTTGTTAATGGTGTGGTAATTGTGTCTCCACAATCTTTTTATTATTCAACTTCTTATTCTTATTGAATAATACAAAGATTGTTGTCTAATTCAGACAACATGAAGAAAAGAGTCTTTATGCAAACAGCATACTGGATTTTTCTCATCAAAGCATCTACATGCCCTTTGACTACTGCGGAAGAAGAATATAAATACGTGCTTTAGGACATGTTTCTGTACATTCAGTGCAGAGACGCAGCTCTGGCTAGACTTGAGACTGATCTTAAAGGCCATTCCAAATGTTTTCAGCTCAATTAGATCCATCATTACACACAATCGCTTTCTATGACAACAAAAAAGGTCAAACAAAAATTCACCTTTGTACAAAATGATTGGAAAATCTGACTGTAATTTAAAAAAAATATTCATTACCATTTCAAGGAATGAAGTTTCATCAAATGTAAAATGAAAGCTTTGGAAAACATGTTTGTATTCCATCTGCTTGATAGGGATGTGATATATGACACCATCAGGAATTCATCAGAAAATTCATTATCACTAAAAAAGAATATAGGCAAAGGAAACAGTTCAGAGTTGAAACCTTGGCCGTGCCCGTGACTGATTTAACACAAAGTGTGAGTTATGATTTATTAAACGTGGCCCTGAGTGAGGAAAATTAATTCACAGACTAGATTGGATTGAAATAACTTGGAGCTACACTGGGAGAAAGATTAATGTCACGAGGGGGGAGAAACGTCCATTTCCTCAACAGACTGAGTCCGGGCGCAGACAAATGCCTGACTCTACTCGCCCCTCTGGGAAAGTGTGATCTGATGAGCGGCGAGAGGTTTATTTAAGAGGAAAAAACTCATAAAACGAAAAGATTCTACAGTCTAGGAAAGCAGGGACGACAGTCCTGGAGAAATGTATGGGAGACTATTATGACAGTATGCTTGAAAATCTGTCAGAAAAATATTATGTTCCCTGAACTGGCCCACCTGCTATGAACCTTCATGGCATAACTTAATATTTGGTGCTTCTCCTATAATGCAATGTGACAGACCCATCTTCAATGTTCATTTTTCTTTTGCACTGCAGCTAGCCAAATTTAATTAAGGTGACAATATTGTACTATGAATATATAGATGTTTTTGAAGATGCCTCTCACAGTATAAACAGCAATATTCTGAAATATAATTATCCTAGGTGTCACGGTGGCGCAGTGGGTAGCACGATTGCTTCACAGCAAGAAGGTTGCTGGTTTGAGCCTCGGCTGGCTCAGTTGGCATTTTTTTGTGGAGTTTGCGTGTTTTTACCCCATGTTCGCGTGGGTTTCCTCCAGGTGCTCCAGTTTCCCTCAATAGTCCAAAGACATGCACTATAGGTGAATTGGGTAAGCTAAATTGGCCATAGTGTATGTATGTGAATGAGTGTATATGGGTGTTTCCCAGTGTTATGTTGTGGCTGGAAGGGAATCCGCTGCGTAAAACTTATGCTGAACAAGTTGGCGGTTCACTCCGCTTTGGTGATCCCTGATTAATAAAGGGACTAAACCAAAAAGAAAATGAATGAATGAATGAATGAATGAATGACTGAATGAATGAATAATTATCCTATGCTAACTCATGGCAATTCATAACATTTTGATTTGATCTTTAACATTTAAGCTAATTCGTATTATTTGTATGACCTTATTTGTACATATTAGTACAATTCGCTCATCGCCCAATGAGGGGTAGGATTAGGGGTAGGTTTGGGGGCACGCGATGCCTCTATTTAGAAAAAAGTATATTTCATATTAATGAAGTCATATGAATATGTACGAATTAGCCACTTTTCAATTAAATTAATCAATTAAATATATGATTATATTTATAAATGAGAATATGATTGAAAATGTAATTTATTCTTCTGAGGCAAAGCTGAATTTTCAGCAGTTTTCAGTGTCACATGATGATTCAGAAACCATTCTACTTAAAAAACATTTATTAATATTATCAATAGCTAGGTTTCCATCACCCTTTTAAATCAACACATTTTAAAGCATCGCATGAGAAACGGGTGACTGAAATGCCGAATTTCAAATAGAAGTGCCTTAAAGTTGCCTTAAAGTGCTTCGAAATAAATTTTTTTTCTTCAATGTTTGACGTAACCTCAACCAAAACATGAAGTTTGAGGTGAGGTGAATAACATCTACAATAAAATAATTATTTCATGGGACCTTTAATTTGCAAAAGAAAAGGTTTTGCTCGCTTGAGTTGGTTTTGGACTAGGGTTTGGAAAAGGGTTCATGTTAATAATGGGAGATGGAAAGACATTTGCTGAGGCACTCTGATGTAGCAAACATTACACCCACATGACTAATGTCTGTTATTCCTGCCTTGTTTACTGTTGGTTACCAATACTACTGTTGATGGAAATACACCTAATTTGCATTTGGGTATTTTTTCTTTTTTTTTGTTGTGAATTTTGAAAATATTTGCTTCACATCAGTATGGAAACCCAGCTAAAGTTGATTTTGTATTGTTATTTCATTAATCACTATCTCATACAAATCTAATTCATAAGATAGCATCCTTTAATAACTGATTTAGTACCAATTTATCTTGAATCCCCAACTGTGGACATTTTGCCTTCATTTATAATGGCTGCTACACTCCTGTGAGCCCATATATCCAGCCAAATCTCCTCATTCGCACTCCAGACAGGATCTTTAATCATGGTTGAGTCTACGTGGATCAGATGGAGTCAGGTTTGTTGGATACGCGATCTGTTGGTCTGCTGTATATGAGCAGATATGGCCTCTAGACAGAGACATCTGCACTGTTTTTCATTTCTCCACACAGCTGCGTGTCGGTCAGCTCAGCCCAGTCCAACATCTGGACGTGAAGATCCTCAGTTTCTCTCAAGATTCTTTATTTTCAGTAACTTTGGCTTTACTGAGTCACTCTTACTGAGTCACTCATTAAATCTGTTTATTTGCGGTGAGGAATATATGATGATGGATGACTCTTACAGTGATGGATGTTAGAAACTAATTAATATTAACAGTAATAATAATTATATTGTGTGTTCAAGTTTAAACGAAAGTGAAGCATGGAATATATCTCAGAGTCAAAATAGGTGTGTAAAAAAAGTGCTTTATTTGATTCATTAAAAATTGATTACTTTATTCATTTACTCATTCATTTATTTTCCTTTAGCTTAGTCCATTATTTATCAGGGGTCAACACAGCGGAATGAACCGCCAACTATTCCAGCGTATGTTTTACGCACTGGATGCCCTTACAGCCACAACCCAGTACTGGAAAACATTCCCACACACACACACACACACAGACACACATACACTATGGCCAATTTTGTTTACCCACCTTACTTATAGCGCATATCTTTGGACTGTGGGGGAAACCGGAGCAACCAGAGGAAACCCACGCCAACACAGGGAAAATAGGCAAACTCCATACAGAAATGCCAACTGGCCAAGCTGGGACTGAAACCAGCAACCTTCTTGCTGTGAGGTGACAGTGCTAACCACTGAGCCACTGTGCTACCCCTAAAAATGTATTAAAAACTAAAAATGAATGTCGGTTCCATTCTGAGTTGTACCCAGCTGTCTGAGCTCATAAACTCCTCCAGAAACTGGATGATGGAAGATTTCAGCGGTGCTTCTGACTGAGCCAAGCCTAGTTGATTAACTGTTGTTTGGAGTAGGCAGGAGGATTTCCCTGGTTAACGCTGTGCGAATGTCCGCTGAAGTTCAAATTTTCCAACTCGAGCGATACGCGCGTTAAGCGCGTCAATCGAGCAAAGCGCTCAACTCAGGCCATTTCATTCAGGCGAAGCGTCATCACGCTGCTTTATTTGCGCGTATCGCGCCGCAGGATGTCTATTCGTGTCTTTGACTTAACATGCAAATCACTCGCCGTTGTCTGGTGTGAACGCAGCATAAGAAGTAAGTCACTTAAAAGTAAAATTCCACAAGCTTAAATAATTTAAGTAAATTGACACAAGAAACAAACTAAAAATTAAACTGATTGATCTTACAAGCATGACAGAAAACATCTTATTTCAATAAATAAATGTTTAGAAAAAAAAATTAAATAAAGATTGCACACAATTTCAAAGTGTCCATATACACTGTAAAAAAAACTTCTGCCTTAAATCCTTAGTTGTAACTTTTCTAGTCATCTCAACTTACGTCATCAATAAAACATTTATCTGATTAAGGTAAAAAACTAAAATATTTGTTGTCGTGACCTTTTTTACAGTGTACAGAGTTTATTGACTTTTTTTATTCTTATTAAAAAAAATCCAGTTTCAGTGATAAAAATTGAGATTTTTTAATCAATTAAATATTATAAAACTAATACAAATTCCACAAATTCTAATTATTCACTATAAAAAAAAGAACATTTATTGAATTTATCCATACTGAAAAAATAAGTATGAGTATGTGTTAGTTTTCCTACAATGATCTTTAGCACTGCAGCATATAAGAAATGACAAAACCCACAGTCCACTTTCCAGCCTCTCTTTCCCTCTCTCTGTCCACCCACAACCACCATTGTGTTGAGTTACATAACAGCTGTCAGCCTCGTCCTCTGTTTCTCTTCACACCTCTCATAATGATGGTCACAACAGCAAAAGGTTTTACAGACTTTTAAAACTGTACAAGGCCATTTTCAGCCCTTCAAACTATCAGCTTGCAGAGATTTGCTGTATGAATACTACAGGATTATCATCAAAATGGCAATTACGCACTTAGGCTATTATAATGAAACGTAAACAGATTTAATGTGCACCAAGCAGGAGAGTCTGATCAGAGTGATAGTGATAAGCACATTTATTGGTACCAGAGCCGTTGAGGATCTTGCTGAGAGAAATCAGCAGCATTTAATGTTCTTAAGGGTCCTGCGACCCCCCTCTACCTTCAGGATTATGTGGGTCAGGACTCCAGATTAAGGTCATGTGCTCTGAATGTAAATGCTCAGGGGGACAAAGACAAAAACACCAGAATGGCTGGTTGACATTTTAGTGAACATTTAAGTGATACCTGATTTATTTATGAATACTATCCTCAAATTCAAAATAATATTTTGTTTGTAAAAATAAAACAATGACACATTACAATAAATGTATATCGATGAAAATTGATATTGATAAATTTAATAGTTGATGCAACATTCATTACTTCATTTATTTTCCTTTGGCTTAATTAGTTATTTATCAGGGGTCGCTGCAGTGGAATGAACCACCAACTATTCCAGCATATGTTTTACACAGCGAATGCTCTTCTAGCTGCAACCCAGTACTAGTAAACACCCATACACTATCACATTCAAACACACACTCATATACTACGGCCAATTTAGTTTATCCAATTCACCTTTACACTGAAAAAAATTATTCAAAGATGATTCCTTGGATTTACCAAATTTTTTTACATTAAGTGGTTGTAAACAATTTATTTAGGTTGAATTTAAACAAACAAATTAAGTTGAATTTTCTTAAATTAAATTTGTTTATTTAAATTCAGCACAAATAAATTGTTTGCAACAGTTTTGCAGACAACATTTTTTTCAGTGTAGTGCATGTGTTTGGACTGTGGGAGAAACTGGAGCACCCAGAGGAAAGCCATGCGAACACGGGAAGCACATGCAAACTCAGAAATGCCAACTGGCCCGGCCGGGACTGGAACCAGCAACCTTTTTGTTGTAAAGCGACAGTGTTAACCAATGAGCCACTGCGCCACCCAGTTGATGCAACATGACACAATTAACAATACTTTTAAAGCTTTTATTAATCAGGATTGAGATCAATGTGAAGTCAAAAATTGTCATAAATCCTCCAGACATAATATTTTTGACCACACCCACCTCTCCGTTAGTTTGCTATGAAAATCATCTTTTGTAAGCTGTTTGGACAGAAGTGTGTGTGTAGGTAAAGTGTGTTTATATTGGGGTTATAAGTGTGTCATATTGGGGTGATATAAAGACAATAAGTCTTTTTAAAAATTTCCTGATGTTAAAATAGGATCCATATGCCTTCCATTTTGAGACCCACCACATCGTGACATAGGAGTGTGTTTTTCCCACCCACCGAATTGATTGACAAACGCGTATTAACATGTCTCTGTAGTAACGCGTATAATCATATCAACAAGACAGGATGTATCCAAAGCAACTGGGATCCGTTCAGCTCTCTATGATCATCCCCAATGCAATCAAGAATGAGTGTTACAAGTTTAAAATGTTTTTAAAACAGCGCACGTTTATTATAAATTACAGCGATTTTACCGTCTTTACTGACTCATCATTGCAGAAAGGCTTGAATTAACTCCACAACAAATACATCAATTGATCATTGGTAAAGTTCTTACGGTAGTATTTCTCACAAATGTTATGTGATATCTGCTTCCTTCATGTCTGTCACTGTGCTGTTTATCTGACGTAGCAGAGGGGGAGATTAAGGCACACTCTGACAGGCACGTGGGAACGGTGGGCGGGGAGAACTAGCATTAAAGGCACAGGCAACAAAAACAACTGCATTGCGTCCAGAGCAGAAAATCCCAATATTCTGAAAGGTATAATAAATAATATGACGGGTGTTTTGAGCTGAAACTTTACAGACACATTCTGGAGACACAAAAAACGTATAAAATAGGTGCTTTTTAAATTCAAAGCTTTTTACATTTCTATGTCCTTGAGATGACTTCAGAAAATTCCTTTATATCAGCTCAACATTCAGGACGCATAAACCACTTTCAGGACAACAATTTAGGAGTACTTTAACACATTTAGTTAAAATTTAGTATGGCAAATGTCTTTTTGTTTTCTGTTTTTAGTAAAATGCAAAAAAGCATCTAAACTATTCTACATACATACAGGAAACAATGTTTAGAGAATTAGAAAAAAAATAAACCTAAACACTTGTTCCAAAAGTCTTGCATTTACTCTAATGTTTTAATTTATTATATAAAAACCTCCTAGATGACGTTTGTTGAGCTTTTGACCACCAAACTAGATTATGTTACATAATCTATGGACTTTTTATAGATCATGTGATTTCAACATTCCTGTCCTGGATGGTCAAGCAGATACTGTAAACCTCCATTGAGACCTGCTGAAGAGGATTTCCAACCCTTCAACTAACCCATTTAACTCTGAGCTTATGATTACACAGATTTTGGATTTTTTAAATCCTGCAACCACATCCTATCAATTTCATCAGTGTCATTACTTTGGTGAGCTGAGAGTCATCCATCAATCTAGCACTTCGCCCCTACAGCGTTCATTCTCTCCCCAGATTTATTTCACTCCAAACCTCCGGAATCAAGCCAGCAGAGGAAAGCAGAATGAGTGAGGCCTACAACGATCTGAGTTTTTCCCCCCTTAGGGACCCCATATGTTTCGACTGCGAAAATAGCTCCTCTCTAATTGCTGCTGGGATATGTGAACAGGTTGTAGAGGTGGAGAATGGATAACCCGTCCCGTCATGTCTTCATCAGTATTTCGAGTCACGCTCTGCAATGTTCCACTCGCTTCGTGCTAATGAAACCAATCAGCAATTTACTGCAATAAGATATACTGTATTCCAGATGTTGCTTTCTGTAGGCTTCTGCTCGCGGAAAAGGTAGAGAATGTGCTGAATTCGTGGAAAAATGCTGAGCAGATATCGTCTGGAAACACTCTTTTCAATCCATCTCCCTCTGGACCCATATACACACTTACACCTCAAAACGCAGAGCTCACTTCTGCAGATAAATGAGCAGAAAAACAGGTTCACCTCATTGAGAAACAAAACCCTTCAATGTGAGACATCTGCACGAGCGTCGTGTTCATTACTAAAACCCCCCAAAGATGGCCAACTATACAGTGATTTGTGAACGTTTTACTGTGTCGGAGTAACTGATGTCTTTCCGCTATGTCTTATTGCGGCTTCTCTTCCCCTCACAGCTCTCTTACCTCTTCTCTTTCCCTCTTTCTTTCTGTGCGACCCACTCAAAGCCATCTGCACTGTAATTCAATCATCACACTAAGCAGTGGAAGTAATGATTACTTGGATTAGCTACAGGGCTCCAAGCCACTGTCTTAATATTGACTGGCAGTGAGAGCAAAATATGAGCTGGGCCCAGCAGCTTCGTTTCACTTTTTGGAGGATGTTTTATGATGTTTTCTAAACTCACTTTCTTATACTGCCCATAATTCTCAAAGATACATGTATGGTGTTTAAAACTCATAAATTGAGTGGCATAATGATGGCTAGCATTAGGGCTGCACAATATATCGTTTCAGCATCAATATTGCAATGTGCATATCTGCAATAGTCACATCGCAAGATATGCATTGTTAATAGGCAGGCCCGGATTAAGAATTCAGAGGGTCCTGGGCACAATGTCTTGTAGGCCCCCTACCTAGCATTTAAAGCACACTTTGAAAAAAATACTAATACAACTAGTGAAAATTTATGTATTTTAAAGTACTTGTTTAAGTTCACTGAATGTGTAATGTATATGATTTGGATATAACGCCTCTCCAATCCAGTTCTATGAATAAGAGTCTTCCATAATACACACACTCATTAATGATTCCTACTTGACTTTAATCCGGTTAATCCGGCCTTGTTAAGACTTAATTTTAGTTGACCAGTAGCTACAAAATTGTATTTAAGTACTGTATTTATACAGTATTTTTACGATTTATGAAAAAAAAATCTTATTTCGAAATTTTGTCTTGTTTCTAGAGCAAATATCTACACTTCAAAGCAAAAATAAGATTATTTTATTCCACTAGAGGATAATATGCATCTTTTAAGGAAAAACTCTTAATTTTGACTCATTTCTTCTGAAGGTGAAAACAAAACAATATTTTTTACTTGGTCTAATAACTTTTTGATATTTGGACTATAACCAAGACAAAGCAAAGAAGGAAAATATATTTTTTATTGTGATTATTCAATTTCTGTACCTGAATACTGTTAGAACGTCAAATAGAGCTATTCAAACAATCTTGTGAAATTGTTTTCATATCGCAACATAAATTGTTAAAAACAATAAAAAATATTATCGCTGAAAAATAAAACATCGCAATATCAGATTTTTCCAATATCGTGCAGCCAGATAGAATGATGGACAGAACAACAGAATAAGGAGGACAACAGATGAAATGATTTGTAGAACAACAGACAGACAGACAGACAGACAGATAGATAGACAGACAGACAGATCATGATAAGATAATAAACTCAATGGCTGATACTGAAGATCAGTCAATAAATGAAAAGATACATAGACGATTCAATAGATAGCAATACATAGAACAACAGAACACAACTGCAACTGAATGATGAATTAATCCCACAATGCATGCTTGGAAGATAAACATCAGCACAGGACATTACACTATAACAATTAATCTTTAAATTTGTCATAGAGAAATGTGAGATTACTGTAATGCAGACACAGATAATCACTGTAGGACTGTAATCCTACAACACAATGTTGCTGCGGCTATATCATATTCTACTTCTGTTCACTGTCAAGCCATTTAATTGTAAAGATATTAAGTGCTGCGCTAATAGTAAAGTACTAAAGTATCGCGAAACATTCTCTAAATCCATGTCTACAAAAGGAACAACTTTGCTGTCTTTGATCAAACAGAACAATTCTAAGAATTATTACAATCTCCATGCCAAAATATTCTCAAAGTGTTAAACCAAAAGGTCTTGCTTTTAGCCACTCAGCTGTTTAAATCTGTACTCAATAGTATCGTGAACTAATGAGGTATGATTTTATCATAATAGGACTTTTGCAGCACAAAACAAATGCATGTACTATATTTTAGTCAATTGACTAAAACTTTGTTACAGAAGCCAGACAGCATCCAGCCCAACCAATCACTGTCAAGCAGGAGTCTGCAGTTGCTGTGACTGGAACTAATTGGCTTCTGGGTAGCTTTGTGTTTCCAATACAGAGGTGGAGCTTTACATAAAAGCTAACCAACACATTCACAAAGGCGTATCACTCTCTGTTTGAAGACCCAGATTCATTGTTTGTGTGTGAAAGACTAACTTGTCTGCAAAGTGCGACTAGGTTACATGAACACGTGAACTCAACACACCTAATATGGGTCAACAAAATCAACCATGACCTGAAATAACCACCAACAAAAGACAAAATACTCTAAAATCAGAGCCAGTGTTTTTCCCGCACACATTTTTTTTTAGTGCCAAACGCTGTCATCGTTTACAACATACATCTACATGTTGCTTCTGTGGCACGAAGCCAAGTGATGAAGCTCACTGGCAGCTCGCTCTCCCTCTCCTATTGTGAAGGTGCAGTGATGTGGATGCACCTCATGCTCGTTCACCCCATCATTACAGAGGGCAGTATTTAGCCGGGCAGGAGAGTGTGTGTGTGTGTGTGTGTCACACAGGAGAACAGGCAGAGGGGAAAAGCAGACGAGTGCCGAGACATAGCCTGGTGCTCAGAAGAGCATTGTGACGGCTGTGGCTCTCTGCCTCCAACCCTCAGGGTTATTCTAATCCAAACACGCTCGGCGCAGACAGGCATGTAAGACAAAGAAATCTCAGTCGAGCTGTTGTGTGAGACGCTGCTGATAATGTCACAGATGTGGCGGAGGAGATTGAAAGCAGACTAGCACAATTCAGCCACCTCAGTTTGAGGTGTTCAAAGCGAAGCATCAACGAGAAGTTCAATTCAGGTGGGCATTTTAATGTTCACACTCGCTTTTCAGTCGATGATGTGAACCTGCTAAGCAAAGCTGGTTCTCAGCGGGCCGTCTGAAGTGGTGATTTTGTTTCCATTTCTCAGTTATATAAAGCATTTCATGGTCACCAAACAGCTCAGTCTTGATGTTTCTGCCTCTTGATAGACATTTTTTTCCAAAACAACCCAAATGAGATTTACATAACTCTTATTTTGTAAACAAATAACATTCGTTGAAGGAACAGTTCGGCCAAAAATCTGTGGTTCTTAATTTATAAATGCAAGAAAACTGTACCTGCTAAAAACCCATATGTTAAAAGGATAGTTCACACAAAACTGAAAATTCTGTCATCATTTACTCATCCGTCACAAACTGGTTCAAGCTTCTTTTTCTGTTCAACAAAGCTATTTTGAAAAAGGCTGGAAAATGTAACCATTAACTTGCATAAGATTTGTTTTACTACTATGAAAGTCAATGGTTGCAGGTCTCTTTTCTAAATATCTTCCGTGGTCAACAGAAAAAGGAAACTCATGAAGCTCATGAACCACCTGAGTGAGTAAAAAATGAGCAAATTTTGGGTGAACTGTCTCATTTCGGAGCATCTGATAAATTACGAAGAGACAGTCTGTGCAAGAAAGAAAAACAATTTACAGTAGGGCTGAACATTACTGTATATCGTTTGAGCATCAATATCGCAATGTGTCTATCTGCAATAGTCACATGACAGAATTAGATTATTTAATAAAGATTAAAAAAAATAAAGATATTGTTAAAATATATTTAAAAAAAATTATATATATATATATATATATATATATATATATATATATGCACTGTTTATTTATATATATATATATATATATATATATATATAGCACTGTTTATTTAAATGTCATATTTTTTATATCTTTTATGCAGATGCACTGCATTAAAAAAGACTTGATCATCCCAGTGGATCTAAATAAATGAAATCTTTTCAAACAGAGTTGTTCAAATCATCTGGTGAAATTAAATTCATATCGCAATATATATCGCAGCAAACAAAATATCGCAATTTCAGATTTTTCCAATATTGTGCAGCTCTAATTTACAGCAATATTACTTTTAATACACAAACTCTGCAAATGGTTCCAAGCTTGTTGATCACAGTCTGGAGTGCAAGCTTCTTGTTGCATATTGACATATATCATCGAATATCAATCAATCCTTCCAAAAGTTATTGAGATTATGCATGGAAAGTCATACAAGCACAACTACCATTTTAGTAAATATTACAACACACATCCTCCTTCACATCTGTAAACAAATAGCATCAGCTCATGTATGAGTTTGCATCCACACTAGGCATGGGATGATAACCGTTTTCAAAGTATACCGTGGTCTGGAAAAGTCAAGGTTTTAAAACCGTTAAAATTTTCTGCTATACTTTTTTTTTTGTTTTGTTTTGATAACAGTCTCTCCAGCAGAAAAGATCTCAAAAGATGCTGTTTTAAATCATCAAGAAATTAGTGTTTTTGAAACAAATGAAGACAGCAGAAGTTAGTGATTCATTTGAAGTATTTTGCCTGGCATGTTACCTGCTCCAAAATATTTTAAATGTTTCTCAAAATAAAATATATAGTCTTCAAAAGGGAAAAAGGTTTTTTTTTTTACCCAGACATTTAAAAAGAATATATTTTACAGCAGTGATCACAATACCGTAAAACCTTGGTTATCATACCGTCAGAATCTTATACCAGCCCATGCCTAATCCACACACACACGTCATTACCTGAAAGGAAGCACCAGACAGCCATGGAAAGACATGTTGAGGACCGTTAGTCTGTCAATTAATGTTAATAATGTAATATTATCTGCTTCTTGCACAGACCAATCATTTCATTTCCTATAGACCTCAATTGCAATGTCAAGAGCCACAGGTATAAATTTTTGTTTCCCTATACATGTCAAAGTGACAGTTTACTCGCATTTTATGAATCAACGAAAATCATGGTTTCAGCTTAAAAAATCTTGTTAAATGTCAAACTAAAAAGAATTTCACCTACATCTTGGATGGCACCAGGGTGGGTAGAATAACAGCACAGGATAACATGCAGATTGCAAATCAGTGCTTTCAATACCCACTGATAACTGACAAACAATCTTGTATTAAAGCTGATGTGTTGTTCATCAGTACCAGTAGATCTTGATTATCACATGACAGTCTGTAACATCAGTATGAGAACCATCTTGCCGGGGGAAAACAACAGCTCAGACCAGTAAAGCATTTCCTGACTGGTTTATGGTGGTCGAAGCTGGTGGACCACCAAAAACCAAAATGTTTACCAAGATGACTAGTAAAGCCAGATAAGAAGCTTAATTGGTGAGGAGGACGTCCAATATAACACACATGCTTGACTGAAAACATCTCTACCCACAATTAAAGGGTAGTGCGAGTGTTCTCAGCATAGAGTATGCAACTCCTCACGATCTCTCCTCCCTCTACTATCAGTCATGATAACATTGCAAGCAATAATCATTTTTCAAATCAAGCAAGACCTACTTGCTTTCCCGGGTTTGGGCCTCTGCAGGAGCTTCTGCACCGTCATCAGGTCCTCAGTCTTCACCGCTTGAAGTAATTCCTGATCTTTCCCCATGGTTAGTAATTTTTACATCCAAAGCATCCTCTGAATGCGTGAGCAGTGTTGCCCGGAGAGCTCCTCTGCGGATCCTCCCTCTTGCGATGGAGCTGCAGGGTGCGATGATGATGATGATGATGATGGTGGTGGTGGTGGTGATGATGCACACTCGCGGAAGGATGCTCGAATACTATAGAGCTGGTGCAGCTGCTTCTATCAACCACAGATGTTTTTATTCCGACGTCGAGAAGATAATATAGGCAAGAACAGCGACGGACGTTCAATTAACGCATCTGTGATGGATCAGATCTGATCTTCAGTCTGCGTAGTGATTGAACAGTCTGTTCTAGAAAGCCATCACAAGATAAATCGGCACTAATCACGTTTTCGTGGCGTGAGCGGAGTTGATGCGATGCATTCAAATGCAGCCAAGAAATCAATGTTGCTTTAAATTTCCTGGAGCGGCTTTTCCTGGGATCCGTGAGGCTGAGGACGCATCGGTCGGCGGTGCCATCGCTCCGTGGTTCGCGCACCGTTATTTTTCTGCGCTGCGACGGCTCTACACTAGGAGCGTGCGATGTGCGTATCCCCAGCCGTGGATTGGGCTGACATTGCTGTGGTAAATGGCTCCGCTTCATCCAGAGGGCGGACCCGAAGTGTAGGAACACCCCCCTATTCCAGTGCTGACAGCCACATGCTACCAGACTACATTCATGCACTGCTGTAAGACATGCTGTTCAAAACAAGCCTTGCCCTGTAGCTGGCACTGGAAACTGATTCTGCCAAAAAAGGTGAATTGCAGGAGGACGGATATATCTCACCTGTGCACTGTAGATGAAAACCAATTGTATTTTGTTTTATAAAACATTTCTTTATGCTGCTATAGTTATTTATAATTAGTAAATAATCATGCAGCCGTACAGATAGATTGATCTACACTGAAAAAAACATATTAATTGGATTTACTAAATGTTTGTAAGGTGGTTGCAAACAGTTTATATGGGCTGAATTTAAACAAACAAATAAAATTGATTATAATTATAAATTGTTTGCAACCACTTAAAAAAATTGCGAATCCAATTAATCATTTTTTTTCAGTGTAGAACTTAAAAGGACTCTTTACCCCTAAATAAAAATGTTCAGGTTTTACTTACTTCCACGCCTTTTTAAGTTTTCCTTTTTCTTCTGTTGATTGGAAAGCTGCAACCACTGATATTCATAGTAGGAAAAGCAAATACTATTGTAGTCAATGGCTACTTGTTTCCAACATTTTTCAAAGTAACTTATTTTGTGTTCAACTGAAAAATAAATCTCAAACAAGTGTCAGACAAGTTAATGGTGAGTAAATGATGATGACAGATTTTTGGGGGGTGAATTATCCCTTTAATACTTGATTTGCAGTTCCTTCCAACTAAAAACAAAACCCAAGTAATTAGCTAATAGGTAAATATGACATCAACATTGAGTAATTTTTCATTTTAAGGTTACTTTGCAATATTTCATTTTTAAATGTTTCACTCAAATTGTGCAGCGATAAGTTAAGTCATGCTTTAAAAGTCCATATACCTTACAAACATTAAAATAAAGTAAGAAACAGAATAGATTTCTTGCTAAAGGATTAAATAATTCCAATGCAGAGGTGCCTAACCAAACACATTGACTATACTTTGTATATAAAATAAACAATGACATTAATGATCATTGTTATTTCAACAGAAATGGGTCATTTTGAGTAGAAAAGGAACTCCATATGTCATAACAAAATCAATGTGCACGATGAAAAATTACTGATGGGTAGACCAGTGTCAGAAATTAAGTAGGTTTTATTAAAACAATTTATTTATGTATTCAAAGAATCACAGAATGAAAAAAAGTCTAAGAGGTACTAAACAATTACAAAAAGCTTAAAAATATACTTATAAGTTTAATTCAATACCTTGTAGATTATATATTTTAATGAGTAGCTAAAGATGAAAATATTCACACTAAAACTGATCTTAGTAACTGGATAAGTTGAAACATTTAATAATATGGTTAATGTTTTAAAATATAAACAAATATTATGAAAACACTTTTACATCTTTTACAATTTTTTTACTTTTACATTTTTAATGAAGCAGTTTTTAATTTTAGTTAATTTTCTATGTATTACTATTAATAAATGTAACATTGTATGTTCAAAATGCATGAGCATAGCAAATGAACAGCTCCGTTTTATGAAATAATGAAATAAAATACAATGCCTATAATTACTGTAGTTAATATTAAAGGCATAAACTAAGGCTAACTAATGGAACCTTATTTTAAAGTGTTTCCAAGTACTTGTAAACGAATAGATACTAGTTTAAAGGAATGCTGTCATTCTGCACTTATATTTGATGAAAATGAAAACACATACACATAAGGCATAAAATAACACTTGCAGTTTTGTTTTGCTTACCTCTCAGACCCAGCAAAGGCTGTCAGTTATTCAGTTTGAAGGAGCCTGAAGATTACAAAGTAGGGTACAAAAAGAGTTTGGCTGCATGAAGCCTGCAAAACAAAACTGTCCCCTGAATGCCCAGCCAGCTTTATTGTCTTTACTAGATGGGGAGCCTTAAGTCAAAGCACAATGACTCTCTTTCAGAGCAGGATCCAGTCATGATTGTCATGTTCTCTTCACAGATACTTAACACTTGATTTACCACCTTTAAAATTCTATGCGTGTTTTAAGTAGTTTGTTGGAAATTTCAAACATTTGAAATGAACTGTTCAGCATATGAGAAACATTTTACCCAAATAGTTTCGTCATTATATACTAAATAATAATAAAAATATACTAATTAATAATAAAAAAAAGAAATCAGCTATTAGTACCAAAGGAGGGGGTGGTAGATGGTGGGTGGCTGAGGCGGTGTTGGATTGGAATGACATGAGAGTAAATACTTACACAATTTTAATTGTTAACATTAAATTACTATTCTATAACTAAATAACTCTATAATTAAAATGCTTAGTAGTTCTGAAAATTTGATTTAATCATATCATATCAACCGTGTTCGATTGATTTAGCAGTAAACACTTTGCCTAAACATTAAAATGTTTATATATATATATATATATATATATATATATATATATATATATATATATATATATATATATATATATATATATATATATATATATATATATATATATATATATATAAATGCAAATGTAGGAATTGTGTCCAGGGGCAGATTTAACTAATAAATGAGGTATGCGGTCGCTTAGGGCCCCAGGAAATTTGGGGACCCCAAATAAATATCTAGAAGTATAAATTATCCCTATAAACTATATACTCTAAAACCAAACAGTGAACTTTATCAAATGAAATGAGTGTAGTGAACTTAAAATTTACTGAAAGTTTATTCTGCTCATTTGAAAAGAGTTTTGAACTCAGTGTTGAAGGTATTGTGTTAATTAAATACCTCATTCCTTCAACTTAAATTGAGTAAGTGCACAGTACTCATATAAATTAGTTTTTTTTTTAACTCAAATGGTTTATAGCAATCGGTTTCCTCAAACGGTTTGAGTTGCTTCAACTTATTGGGTTTTACAGTACTCAGTTAGTTTGAGTTCTCTTCATTTACTAGGTTTTACAGTACTCAGTTGGTTTGAGTTCTCTTCATTTATTGGGTTTTACAGTACTCAGTTGGTTTGAGTTCTCTTCATTTATTGGTTATACTGTGCTCATATGTTTACTCAAATGGATTAAGTTCACAGTACTTATTTGGATTAGTTTTTGAACTCCAATGGTTTGTTGCAATCCGTTTCCACAAAAAGTTTGAGTTACCTTAACTTTTTGGGTTTTACAATGTATATAATATAATATAACTATTAAAAATGTTATGTAATTAATTATTATTTAACAAATGAAAATATATAATTTTATAATAATTTAATGTTATGTAATAATAATAATATCATAAAATAAATTATTTTATTATTATTTAACTATTATTGTTATATTATATTTATTATTATTATTATTTATTTATTTATTTATTATTTTAAGTTGTAAATAAATTTTAAGAAAACTAATTATTTAAATAGTAGAGCATAGAAAAGATGTTTTATGTGATATAAAAACACATCTAAATGAATAAAAAATAATATAAAAGTAGAAAGGGTGCATTTTAGGACTGTTGGGCCCCAAATTGTCCCAAAACACCATTAAAATGGGCTGGGTTTTTTGTAAACTTTAAGACGTCTGTGATAGCCTAGATTATTTTGTTTTGTTTCAGCAAAGACATAAAATAGAATTAAGACATGTCTGTGAGATTATGCTTTGTTTTGTAGGGAAAATAACATTTATAATTAATTACATTAATTACATTGAGTTGCGTTGATTCATTTCGTAGCTCTAGTGGATTCTAGTTTCCTTCATATCGACTGACCTGTAAATAAAATTAAATAAAAGTGGAAAGGGTGCATTTTAGCACTGTTGGGCCCCATAGCTGGAATTGCTTAAGACCCCCAAAAAACACTAAATCCGCCCCTGCTAGTGTCTTTTTTCCGAGATGAAGTTTCACCTCAAACATATGATACTTCAGACACGTAGGCCAACTCCAGACATTTCAGTATTGGCTGACTGTGATTCAGCGCCATCCAGTGTAACAAAACAGAAAAATCAGCTCTACAATGCCATAATGACGCATCTCGCAGACCTCTCGTGTTCACTGCGCGCATTACAATGTCAAATATTAGTCCATAGAATTCAGTGAATACAGCGGCGCGTGACAGGCTGTATTCATCTCCTCCGAAACCAAAAATATTATATTTCAATTCATCTCACTTGTGCTAAACCTGTTTGAGGTTTTTATCTTCATTTAAACACAAAAGAAGATATTTTGTAGAAAGCTGAAACCTGTAACCATTGAGTTCTATAGCAGAAAAAACAAATATATGGAACTCAATAGTAACAGGTTTCCAGCTTTCTGTAAAATATCTTTTGTGGCTGTAATGGCATATTCTTCCTGTTCACAAGGAATATTTAAATGTGAAGACTGAAATTGAATAAAGTCAGACAAAGTTTGTCTTTTTATTTTCTGGAGAATGATCAGACACAGACAGCCTCTGTGAGCAAAAGGATCCCAAGTATGGGTTCACATGCATTTGTTTCAGATAAGAATTCTCTACAGCTTCTTAACTCCAAAACAAACTGTAGATTACACATAGTTGTAATATCACATTGATTATAATGTATTTGACCTTTACTTTAGCAAAACCTTAATCAATCAATCAGTCCATAATACCAAATATATAACTGTCAATCATCAAATATCATCAATATAAAACATTTCCATCACATGTTCAACAGAAAAAAAGAAAAAACTGAAACAGGTTTGGATGCAGTGAAGGGTAAGCAAACGAATACAGAATTTTACAGAACTATCTCTTTAAGAATAAGCATGATTTTGTTGTTACAGCACTTCAGAACTGATACGGTGATATTTGATTCCCTATAGGTAAAAAGGACTGATGAGAACTCAAGCTGTTCCCCTCTTATAAGACCAACAGATGAAGACAGCTCCTGTATATAGGGCAGAATATCTTCAACCAGTGAAAATGGAGCCAGCGAGGAGAAGACTGTTGCTGATGGACTTATTATACTGAAGACTGACGAATGGACAGCTTATATATGTACTAAAACTGAAGTGCTGTAGTTTGACATTGTTACATACCCAGAATTGAACGGTGACAAAATAACACTGCAGACCATTTTCATTGTCCACTAAAAGCGGCTACTGAAATCCATCAATGGTGAATGTCCCTAAGTGAGTCCAAAGCATGCATAATTATGAGGCCACTAGATATTCTGATATTTTTAAACATGTTTCCAAGTAAAGTAACCCTTAATTATTAAAGTAATAATTTTTAGGTAATGTGTAATTGATAACTGCAGTTGCTAAAGAAAGTGGCAAACTCTTTATTCAATTACAGAAATATTAGGCACATTTCTACTACAAATGGGCAAAAAAAATGGCTTAACTGACAGAAAACTCAGTTTCGCAGAGAATTTCCTAAAAAAAAAAGCTTTAACATGACTCAATAATAATCACAAAAATGTAGTATCAAGATTGGCCGGAAATAAGAAGATTTTCTTTACACATGATCTGGGAATGTTGCTTAGTTTACCCATTCTGGTGTAAGTATAATGGAGGAGTGGCTAGGCTGTGAGTTACCTGTAGAGCCACAGCTATCCCTTCTGGGTGACAAACTAGTGACACCTAATATAGGTAAAAATTCCTTTATTCTTCTTGGATGCATTACAGCTGCTAGGATGATCCTGCGTAACTGGAAGTGTCCCAGAATGCCAGAAATGAAAGAGTGGATTAATGGGATGATTGAAATTGCATCAAACGAGTGTATGCTGGGAAGATTAAATAATGAGTGAGAAGTATATAGAAAACGGGATAATCTCTGGCATTTAAAATTAGGATAAACGAGTATGTATTACAAAGGTACCACAACCTTAATTTCCATGCATGATTATATATGTTGTTTTTCTTAGTTGAATTATCTTGGTGTAACAGGTGGCTGAATATTTAACATATATCATATGTATGTATAGTGTGAAGTGTGTTCTTTGTTCTTGGCTGTTGAACAATAATAAAGAAAAAAGTTGCGTTGTAAAAAACAAAAAAGTTTGGGTGGACATATACACAAAATGCTGATTCTTCAAGAGTATTTGGACAGATGAGATATGAGTTAACTCTTGATGGCATGGCCCATGGTTGTCTCACTAATGGACACACAGAGAATTAGTTCAAGTTAGGTGAGAGCAAGGTGGGGGTGGCGTAATGGTATGGGCTGCAATTATTAATGATGATTTTTTCTAGGTAGCAGATGGACTGAAAATTAACTTCCTAACTACTAGTTTCTAGGAATCACATAGCAAACAGTGCATGCACATTTATACATGCAGCCAGATACGTCACTGTTTGACTTGCAAAAAAGGCTCAAAAGATACCATAAGAATTTAAAACAGAGATGCCTAAACTAGGCCCTGCGGGCCAAAGTTGGCCCATGGTAACCTTTGATTTGGCCCACTACCCCATCTGAGAAGAGAGGGAGAACAATGGGAATGGCTTAGGTATAGTCATTTCAAATTTAATGTAACCTTTTAATTGTTTGTGTTATTGTTAAGCTTCAAAAAAGCGAACTAAAATTAATTATTTCATTTTAAATGCTGTAGTTTAGTTTAAAATGCGCATACGGTCACCCGACGGATAGAGAACAATGCAAAGATTTTGGTGAGCAAATCAAGGCAAAGGCAGATTCTGCTTGACTAGTGTATTCAGCATTAAATTTCACTATGTTATAAATGTGATTGTTTATGTTTTTATTGCAATAAGTTATAACTAAAAAGTTATACTGCATTATTTAACACAATTCAATGCAATGCAATGTTTTCTACTTATTTTTAAATATGACAAAATAAATTAGGAAATTAACCATGGCAACTTTAATGTAAAATAGTTTGGTTTATTTACCTTCGGCCCATTGCTCTCAATGATATTTGGTTTTTGGCCCTTCATACAAAAAAGTTTGAGTATCCCTGATCTAAAAGAAGCCTTTACCTGAAGACACAAATGAAGGATAGAAGCAATCCATCATAAAGAAGAAAATACTCACAAGAAGTGGTAATAATACAATGCTTTTAGATATTGCTAGAAAGATACAACCTAGGGAGGTATTAAAATCAGTTTGCAGTTCAGTACAGAAGAGAGATTTCAGCTGTCTCTTGAATATTGTCAGAGGTCTGGCAGCAAGCAACAGTAAATAAAAAGGTTCTGAAGCAGGGGTCACCCTTAACCCTGTTCCTAGAGGGCTACCTTCCTGCAGAATTCAGCTTCAACCCTGATCAAACACACCTGAACCAATTAATTAGGACCTGAAGCAGCACTTGATAATTACAGACAGGTGTGTTTGGTCAGGGTTGCATAATCTACATAAATGGATGATCTAGTCAACATGGAATGTACTACATCTTGCAAAATGTGAACACCCTCCCTCTCCCCTTTTTGAGAATCCAGTTTGGCCTTCCACACCACCTCCTCCTGTCTTAATGAAACCTCCTCTGTCAGTGGATTGCCAACTTCATGACAGACAGTCAGCAGCTTTAGGGGACTGGAAAAATTCACATCCATCTCCCACATAATCAGCACTGGCGTACCAAGAGGATTTGTGCTCACCACCACTGCTTTTCTCCCTCTTCACAGCAAAAAGGCCCTCTGTCAATCTCCTGAAGTTTGCAGATGACACCACAGTCATCATCCTCATCCAGTATGATGATGAAACTGCATACAGTAAGGAAGCAGAGCAGAAGTTTGTCTGTTGCGGTCATAACAACCTGGAGCTGAGCAGGCTCAAAACAGTAAAGATGACTGTGGACAACATTGCCTGCCCTACTCACCCTCAGCAACAGCACCGGTGAAACAGTGGAGTCATTGATGGTTCTCTCAGGACCTGAAGCTGGAGTTCCACTTTGACCTATGAAAAAGGCACCTGTGTTTGACTGTAAAAAAGTCACTAAAAAAGAATTTCTTCACCGGATAGAGAAGTTTAACAAGAGCTGCTGACACAATTCTAATTGGACATTGTTAAGTCTACACGTCAATAACTGACTAGTACATCTCACTAATCAGACATCAGAAAATTACAATGGACAGTACAGACAGCTGAGAGGATTGTTTTTGTTTCGCTTCTCACTCTTCAGGACAAAAAGGTCAAATAAAATCATCAAAAACTCCACTCACCCTGGCCAAAAAATGGATGAACTGCTGCCATCTGGCTGGCGAATCAGAACACTGGGCAATAGAACATCTAGGCACAGGAACAGTCTCTTCTCCCAAGTATTGTCTCTAATGAACTGTGAACCGAGTCCAAATCTCCTCTTTGTGAAATACTCCACTGTGTACTACAGTGCTCACTTCTGTTTATTCCTTTTAATACACACAACACTGTAAATTGTATGCAGAGAATCTTCAAATAGATTTTAAACATTTACATTCCTCTATTTCTATTCATTCCTCACAGCAAGAAGGTTACTGCTTGAAGTCCCAGCTGAACCAGGAGGCCTTTCTGTGTGGAGTTTGCATGTTCTCTCAGTGTTTATGTGGGTTTTCTCCGGGTGCTCGGGCTTCAAGAGGGGTCTGGATGCAGACTTGGTGCAGTTGCAAGGTGAGCTGCATGCAATGATTTTTAATGCTCACACTTAACCAACAATAGAGAGAGAGAATTTTGAGTTTATTGCTATATTAGCCTCTATGGCCATGTCATGGCAAAAAAAAAGGATCAAGTTTACCACATTTTATAAATATCACTTTTCTATAGACCATTTCAATGTGGTCATGTCATTGGCCCATTCTCCTTCTCCTGAGTAAATCTTTATGTGCGAGTCTTGTGTGTCCCATCTTCTGTAAATAATCTCCTCATGTCTTGAGTTAAAAATTATTTTTTTCCTATTTTTCCTTATTTTTTGAGCACTGATTTCATTCTGCTTACCATTTGTTAAAAATGTAGCCTTACAATAGAAAGACATGTGGTATAGGTAAATTGGACAAGCTAATTTGGCTGTAGAGTGGAAATTTGAGTGTGGTTGAAGCAGGAAGGGCAACCTCTGTGTAAAACAATTGCCAGAGAAGTTGGTGTTCATTCAGCTGTGGTAACCTCTGATAAAGCAGGGAATAAGCTGAAGGTGAGTGAGTGAGTGAGTGAGTGAGTGAGTGAGTGAGTGAGTGAGTGAGTGAGTTGTATTTACATGTGTTCACCAAAAGCATCATCATTGCTATGAAAAATCCCTTGTGTGTGCAAGGACACTTGGCATTAAAATTAATTACACACAAAATACCCCACATCCCCACCCATTGTCTTCTCAGGTTGGCAACCTAATTTATCACAGGCTTCCGAATCTTATTTACTATTTACGTAAAACATTCCTACATGGTTATATATACACACCATTAATTAGGGATACGTTAGTACATTAGGCTACCAACTGATTGTACTATAATTATGGGTTTGTTTGTTTTTTATATAAAAATCTGAAGAAAAACAGAAAAAATAATAATAGGGAATATATATATATATATATATATATATATATATATATATATATATATATATATATATATATATATATATATATATATATATATATATATATATATATATAATTTTAAAAAGCTATTTAAGGTCAGCATTATTTATTACAAATTAACAGTTATTTTGCCACACTAGATATATGGTTTTGTAGTAAAACTGGTTAAATAAATGGTCATCAATCTGCTAAAAAGCATGGTACTACATTATTACCATTTAAAAAATAAACATGGTTTATTTTCGTAGTCAAAAAAAAATTAGCCAACTAAACAATTCTGCTTTCATACTTTCTAATTTCACAGAAGTTTTGTATTCCGCATATAGATAAAGTTGTCTGTAAATATCTCTGTTGAAGTGTTGGACTTTGGTACTTCTCCATAACTTTTAAATATGCACAAAGCAATCGCTCTTATTTTGTGATTTACACAAAGTTACCTTTACTTGCTTTTGACGCCAGGGAGCTCTGCATTTTATTGACGCCTTCGTGTGCTTTGGGTTTTTAACAAAAGATGAGGCGGGGTCAGAAAAAATTAAATCATCTGATTGGCTAAAACTGACAGTAGACATGAGGAAAACACAGCGATGCGGCCTCTGATTGGATGAGGGGTTTGTATCAAAGTGAAAATATGCGCCTCGAGCCCTTTACTGTTGCCAGGGCGTCAATGGCGGAACTCCGCGGCAGAAGTTAATATGACACAAGACAGGATCGCTTAAGGTACTGTTGAAAATAACCGCTTATGTTTTTGCTACACTTTATTATTCATTGCTTAAATATTCGGTCTCTACATAATCATGTGTATGGGTGGAGTTTAAAGAGCTTACTGTAAAACTCTGAAGAGCAAATGTGATGAGTGTTAGTGTGGCGATCCTCGCTGAAGAGCCTCATGAACTGCTGCTGCTGCTTTAGGAGTTTCAAAATAACTATTTATCTATTTATTTTGTGAGTTTTTAAAAGCTTATTTTTATATTTAATTTAAGATATATTTAGTAATCTCATCTCCCTCTTTATTTTCGTTAGTTTTGGACTTGTTTATTCCTCCTGAGTGTTCACGATGCATCAATATGGTCCATAGAGAATTACTGCACGTTTACATAACTGTCCTCTAATACTCTAATGTTTTTATGTAAGAGCATAACTGTAAAGCTGATGGATGAGCAATAGTTCTGGGAGTTTATAAATATTTGTTTCTTTCTTTAAATGTGTGTTATTATCTTAATCTCTTTAAGAAGAGGGCCCTTTAAACAGTGGCCCTTATCAGTGAACTGTCACAGATTGTGAAGTAGGACACATGATCAAAGACATCTCAATCTGGAATTCACAACATTGTCTTTTGGCAGCAGTTTTTTTTCTATTGAATCTAGGTCATCCACGTCCCTCTGAAAGTTAGCCAGTCCTTTGCCGTTCTCCCTGATGGATTCACTTGTGGGAAACCATTCTGGAGGAGCAATATGTAATCGCTCGTCTTAATGCGCTTTGCCTCGATTGCTAACCTCAGTCTGGATGAGAGCCCTGCTGCTAAATCGGAGGATTAGACTATGATTTTGAAGACACCCCTCCCTTTCCCTTGATCATCAAATGGCGAAATCTCCCAAATATACTGCAGTTGCAGCTCATGACATTTTTATGCATCTATCATGAGTGTTGAAATTCACAGGCTTGTTGGTGCAGGTCACAGATTTGTTTTTAGGTATGTCATTCACACGTGTATAAATGAAAGGGTGTTTTTGAGAGCTTCATTCTCTGCTCGGTGCATTGAGGTCATCATCTTTGTGTTAAATGAGGTTAAACTGAATGGCTTGCAGGACAGAGCTGCGGATCCACCTGTCTTGTTTTTGTGTTCGCATACATGAATAAACACATAGACAACTGTTCTTTCCCTGCACAGTGACACTAGTGTTACACAGGCTCTATTGTGCTGAAGTTAAAGGGATAGTTCACACAATAATTAAATTTTACTCACTCTTTATTTGTAACAAACCTGTTTGACTTTCTTCTGTTGAACACAAAAGGAAATATTGTAAAGAAAGCTGAAAGGCTGTATACATTCACTTTTATAGTAGGAGAAAGAAATGTTATGGAAGTCAATTTCCTCAAAATATCTAATTTCGTGTTCAACAGAAGAAAGAAAGTCAAACATGTTTGGAACATGTGAAGAGAGAGTAAATGCTGATGACTTAGAACTTTCAGTTTTGCCTGAACTACCCCTTTAAGGTGTAGCTTTAGTTCGCGGGTAGTGTGTACGTTTCTTCTGAATTCAAACCAAAGAAACTACAGTTACTTTCACTTCATCTTTTACGGAAGTGGATTCAGCGTAGCATGCTAGTCTTAGAACAGAACAGTTGTACAATGAAAGCGTTTCACTGGCATATTTGCATCTATTTCTTTATCTTATTTTCTTAAACCAGTAACTCTACTGGTTTTGCTTTAAGTTATGGCCCAACAAAGCAAACATTTTTATTATTATTAATGGGTCAGGGAAAATGTTTTTAAAGCATAAAGTAGGATAATGAAATTATTACTTTTATTATTAAGTATTTTCGTTTCACCCATATTCAGACATTAATATTTACTTTGATGCTGACACAAAAATAGGTGTTGTCTTTGATGATAAAATTACTATCTGAATCATTCATTCATTTTCCTTCGACTCTTAGTCTCTTTATTCATCAGGGGTGGCCATACCCGAATTAACCCCCTAACTTATCCTGCATATGTTTTACACAGAGGATGCCCCTCCAGCTGCAACCCAGTACTGGGAAACAGCCACACACACTCAATGGCCAATTTAGTTTATTCAATTCACCTATACTGCATGTCTTTGATTGAGGTAAAGTTGGTTTTATATTCGCACATTCACTCACTCAACAGTGACATTGACATGCTCTCTACACTCAAAAAAATGGTATTTGCTCAAACTACTTATTTTTAAGCACAATTTTTAGGACAACTTTATTGTTTTGTGTTCAATCAACTTCAATTTGTACAAACTAATAAGTTAACTTAATTTCTTCATGTTGTACAGTGTGTATTGTTTACCATGGTACTATGAATATTCACTCTGAAATCACATGCAAGTTTAACTCCAAATCTGCATTAGCACTATTTATTTGACTGTGAACAATGTTGTACTTTGATAGTCATTGGCTGCTAATTTGATTTCACTATTTAACATTAGCAAGGAATACTTTTCTGAAATTATATTAAGGACAAATGCCAAATTTTTGAATATAAATCCAATTTTGCCTCAACATGTCTTTGGACTGTGGGAGAAACCGGAGCACCCAGAGGAAACCCACTCAAAGATGGGGAGAGCATGCAAACTCCACACAGAAATGCCAACTGACCCAGCCGAGGCTCAAACCAGCGACCTTCTTGCTGTGAAGTGACAGTGCTAACCACTGAGCCGCCATGCTGCCCCTATTATCTGAATTATAAACATTAAATATGAAATATTTATCATTTATCAGAGCTCATTTATCAGCTTAAAACTGATATTATTGTTATAACTCTAGCCCTCTGGGTAAAACACACCAAAAAAAAAAAAAAAGTTTATTGGCTTCACTAAAACCAATCATATCCTATTGTATTAAACAAAGCTAATCAACTCAACATGTAACAGATTGCAAAAAAAAAAAAAAAAAAGTTATATATACATACATACATACATACATATACATATATATATACATACATATATATATATATATATATATATATATATATATATATATATATATATATATATATATATATATAAACACACACACACACACACACACACACACACACACATTAACAACCACAAAAAGAAATCCACACTACAAACACAAAAGCAGTAGAAATATAAGGAAAAGCAGCAGTCTTATCTGTTGATGATGAAAGATGCTATTCAATGTCCAGTCTCCAGAGCAGATGCAGGGTAAATGCCTCTGAAATACTAGATTTGTGCTCTAAATCCCAAAGTCCTTTCTCCTTAGGGCAAAAAAACAAGAAATAAAATAATCCAAAACAAACAAACAACCAGTTCATTGATAAGTGTTTGCAGTGAAGTCTATTCATCTTTGGAGGTTGAAGCAATAGTTTATTCTCTTAGTTGAGAACAAACATTATACATTATATAAACATTATATGTAAAGTTTTTTGTGACAACATACCAAAAAAATGTAATGAGAAGCCATGCCCCTTCCTCCATTACAGAACTTCTTCTTCTTCTTCTTATAGGGATTACAGAATTTCTACCACCCTCACCTGTTTATATCAGTGGGAGTAGCTCATCGGTGCCCCTTCAGGCAGGGGGTGGAAACGAAAAAATGAACTTGACAGGTTTAAAATCACTTTATCGTCCTTGTTGTGATTGCCATTAATGGAAAAGTTCACTCAGAAATGGGAATACTTTATCATTTACTCACCCTCCACTTGCAACACTAGGAGTTTCTCTCCTAAAGTTATTATGAAGAATAAACAATTCCATAGTATTATTTCCCGCCTTGCTTTGGAAGTCTGTGACTATGTTTCATGGGCATTAATAATCAAATTATGTCAGCGTCAATAGCCTAGTGGTTAAGTGCGCTAACATATAGCAGCATGATGCTTATGGTGACCTGCGTTCGATTCCTGGCTTGAGGTCCTTTGCCGACCCTTCCCCTCTCTCTGCTCCCAGTGCTTTTCTGCCTGTAACCTTCACTGTCCTATCCAAATTAAAGGTGAAAAACCTGAAAAAAAAATAAATATAAAAAAAAAATCGAATTATTTGCCCTAATTTGAATAAGCCAATAGTATGATTAAGGCGTTTACATGAGCTATTTAAATGTTCCTTTCATGATCCCATTTTACATGTAATTCCGGGTGATTCATTTTTAATTTGTCGACTTAATCTGCAGTTTGGCACTTTCACTTTCATTTAGGAACATTTCATGCATGCCCCCCGTGACAAACAAAACAGTGGATGTGAGTATGAACTGCTGGAAGACTGTTGTTTTAATGGAATATGATACTGCATGCCGTATGGGCAAAAAACCCTCCACATTTCATGATGCAGGTGTCTGTTGTCCTTCACTGACTCAGTACATGCAGAGAATAGTGTCAAACAGTCGTGTGTGTGTGTGTAGACTATCCTGTCGCAAAATGTAGCGAAAATCCTACACAACGGTAATAGTTTGATTAAGTGTTACATGTACTGCACTCCAATAATGCGACTAAAATCGGCATACTTCACATGTCATAATTCGGTTTCTGATTAGTTCGATTATGACTTCAGTCAAATTAAGATAATCAACAAATCGCTGTTTACATGGTAGACTCTTAATCAGAGTATTGTCCTCATCGTATTACGATTGGATTACAGGTATCCATGTAAACATACTCAGTTATTAACGTTAATTACTTGGTGACCAACATTCTTCAGAATTTCTTCTTCTGTGTTGTAGAGAATTTATGGGGAACGATTTCTCCCTTTTAAAATTTGCGAGTATATAGTTAGTTAGTTAGCTATTGTTTTTAAAGTGTGCATTTGGCACTGGTTGTGTACTCTGCAGATTCATCTGTGAATCATTTTTGGGTCGAGAAGTGTTGAGTTTTTATACCTAATCCTGAAGTATAGCACAGACAGAGCAATGTGCTGAGTGTCACACAGATTAATGTCATCCTATCAAAAACTGTGGCTCGCACTGTTGTGCTGCTGTTTGAGTCACTGCCTCTATTTATCAGCATGAGTTTACAGCACACACACACTTTTCATGAGGTGTTTTTTGGATGCATGTAGCCTTCAGGCCAGTGATTCATTTTCATGACTATGGTGATATTTGCACTGATATAACATTTGACATGGATGTGGTTTGTCAAGGTTATAGCGTCTCAGGCTTTTAGTCATAACTAGACTCCACTGGTTCATCTGTTTTAGCAGAACTTCAACAGATAAGGCTGCGAACGTTGTTATGATTCAAAGCACGCTTCCTTTACGTTGCATGGTCTATCATGATGTAGAAATGATGGCCGGATTTTTGTTTTATAATGTCATTGTTAATTTTTTATGAGCACTGACCATTAGAAACAGGCTTGTGTGGAATTTCATACTCCTGTTTTTTATTATTTTAGCTTTGTTACTGTGACATTTTCCGAAATGGGTGTGTTTTGACTTCAGCCTTTTTGTCTAATGTTTTCCATAGTGAAACATCCAGTCACACAAAAACATTCTCTCTATCAGTGGAAATGTTTTCTTGCACTTTACCTTGGTATTTGTGATACTTTTTCAGAGGTCAACAAGGATGTCAATAGAGGCAGAGGCGTTGCTGCAGGAGGCAAAGGAGAGCATAGAAGCGGCCCAAAACTACAGAAGTGAACTACAGCAGAGACTGCATGGACTCAGTCAGGCGCGCAAACAGGTACGAGTCTCTGCACTGCCACTGAAAGAATCAATCAGTGTCAGCAAAAGCAGTTGGTGTTAGGCTGGATATAAGTGTTTTGGCGAGATTTGCTGATTGCATTTGTGTAAGAGTTGAAAATGGAGACGTGAAGTCGGCCTGCTCATGTAATGTTTGCATACCTTTGTCACAGATGATGTTGATTAGATGCAGTATTTGTCAAATGCACAGAGTTTCAGATATTTTCATGCAGCTACAATAACACTTTGCATTCAGTACTTTATGCATGCCTTTAAGGGACTTGTGTAGAAGTCAAAAACACGTGGTGGCTTTTAAGTGAACTGTATACAGCAACTTATTGCTCATGCTTGCACTCGTGCACTTGTACTGTATAGAGTCTGATTTATACTTCTGCATCGAGTGATCACCGTACCCCATGGCTCATACCTTGCACATGGTAGTAGGCAGTAGGGTTTCCATGTTCCACTGTGTCGAGTTTGTTTGCTAGTGTTTGGGTTTTATGCTGCAAATGTCTGAGATGCCATTTTAGAAGTAGTTCAAACTCTCGGTGCATTTCAAATGGCACTTCGGAGTGCATACAAACATGGCCGCCATATTGAAGTATTACTCCAATCTAAAGTGCTCAAAAAAAAGTGGAAATTTTTCAGGGCCATTTGAGATGAAAGATTATGAAGGATACAACTTGTAATATTTCCTTTTGCTTACTTTATTTATACTGTCGTTTTAGTCATTAAAAAGTCAAAAAACCTTACAAAGACCTATTATTAAACCACTGTTCACAGACACTCAAGTTGTCTTCACTCAAAATATACACCATAAATCATGTTTAAGAAATCGAATCATGAATCAAACATATATTCATACACATATCATTTCTTAAATTTGGTCAATTTGAATCGACAAAAACAAACCAGTTAAGCAACAAACTTTCCATTAATTTTTGTCATCACACACAAAAAATAGGCCATGATCCTATAAGCAGGGAAGATGTTGGTGTCACACACTGTGTTTAATTCAGAAGGGCTCATCCCTACGCTCTTATCCCTTTAGAGGGACCTCCGAGGGATTAGGCCGTAGGGATGAGCCCTTAGAATGGATCCCACACTCACACTCATTCAGGGAAAAAAGAGGCGGGAAATGGTGAATGTTCAACAAGTTTGATCATAAAATAAACTCAAAACAAAAGTGTCAATCTTGAGTTCCTCTGTGGCACTTGACACTTGTACAGCCCACCGAGCCTACCTAATCACAGATCTTGTTCTACACGTCGTCTGGACATGTAGTTGCATTTTTTTGGAGAGATGCTTGTCAGGGTGCTGTGAAGGCTACTCATCTGTGTGGTGGCTACACTGGACCTACCATGTGGAATAGACACAGATTTAGAAATTGGAAATCGAAAGTTAACATTTATTTTGAAAACGCACATCACTCTGTGCAAGTTAATCCACAGGAAAAAAACAATGTTTGTTTTGGTAATCTTCAATCAAAGCCTGACCATTTGTTTCCACGTGTACAGTGGCAGTCTCTGCTGATGTCAAAGTATTCTTAATCACTCGTACCATCTTACCGTTAGTTTGCTACGAGGAGACGATGCGCAAAAAGAAAGCCCTGCCCCTACTCAATATTCCATTTGGAGTGTACATCAGCATACTGAAATATAAGTCTCAGCAATTTTCATTTCACTCACACTTTAATAACTGAGTGTTATTCAATGTACCGTGGAGTGTTTTTCATTCTTTGATTATAAATTAAATTAAGTTTGGAATACCTTTGCGGTGCCATATTGATATCAAACATTCAGATCTCGTCTACACTACTGAGAGCGACGTTTTAATGAATATGTAAATATGTGCTGCACTCCTTCCTCTCAATAACATTGTAAACACACAAATAAAAGGAAAACCGTAAGAAAACAGCAGCAAATAAATCATTTAATCAAAGCATTATGGATAAGTTCACACAGGCTCTGAAATTCACCGGCATCATCTGAGGTGATTAAAAGTCTACATTATATCTGAGACTAGATCCTGCTATGTAAGACTATAGTATGAGAATTGATCCATTTGCTTTGCATGATGCACTCACGTTACAGTACAGAGTAGCCCATTCAGCATTATACATTAAAAGCATATTTTATATGTGTCATAGTGTGGAAAAGAGTTTTATCCTTTTGATCTTTCCAGCAAAAAAAAAAAAAAACTAATTCTTCACATAATTATAAAAAAAAAATCAGTCAGCAGACTTTCATGGATAACCTAGGAAGACAAGGAACATTTTGTTTTGTTGCATGCTGTACATAAATTGGCAGACAACAAAAATTATTTCTCTTTTAAAACAGCGCCTGTATTTAAAAGAATTTGTGAGATTTGTGAGCATCAGCTGAGCCAAAAGGGACAGAATAAACACAAAGCACACGTCATCATTGCAGATCTATTGTGAAACGGCTGTGTCATCACCAGAGCTTGTGCAGCTGCTCTGGAGAATCTGCGCAGAATGGGCCAACTGCTATCGAATCCCACTTTGGTAGCATCCTTCAGTGAGAATATTTCTAACTAGCATGCTCTGCTTTAAATTAGGTGTGATTGGTCTGCACAGTGGGCCTCACGGTGGCGCAGTGGGTAGCACAATCACCTCACAGCAAGAAGGTCGCTGGTTCTAGCCTCGGCTGGGTCAGTTGGCATTTCTGTGTGGAGTTTGCATGTTCTCCCTGTGTAGGCTTGGGTTTCCGCCGGGTGCTCCGGTTTCCACCACAAGTCCAAAAACGTGCGGTATATAGGTGAATTGCGTACGCCAAAATTGTGCGTAGTGTATGTGTGTAAATGGATGTTTCCCAGTGATAGATTGCAGCTGGAAGGGCATCCGCTGGGTAAAACATATGCTGGATAAGTTGGGGGTTCATTCCACTGTGGCGACCCTAGATTAATAAAGGGACTAAGCTGAAAAGAAAATGAATGAATGAATAGAAGAAATAATTTAACTAAAATTACGAAGTGTGGTCAAAAAACAGCTGAGTTTAGTCCAAACACATGTCCTATTCTTATGCTTCAAAAAGGATACATACATCTCTAAAACCCAACAGGTGGACAAATTTAAACATAATATGCATAGAATATGCTTGATTATGATAAAAAATGCTTATAATAAATAATACGGCATTATACAAATGCAAATTGTGATGAATAAACTGAAAATAGCCCCCTGACATGAAGAAAACATGGAGGTAGTGGTTTTTTTATATGTAGAAAGTAACTTTTTTTGTAACTTTTTAATCCTTTATTTTTTTTTTGATGTAAAGATATTTGTATATATTATGTACATTTTGTGTGTGTTAAGCAATGTGAATGCTTTTGGACCTGCATGGACTTATTACTAGCTCGCTTTACGCTAGACATTAGACCAGCTTTCAGTTGATCAGTGGGGCAGTCTATTTCAGTTTCTCAAAATAGCAACGCACCAGCAATGCGCATAACACACCTCCTTTTTAGACCGGAACACCCATGAGTCAACAAAGTGGTGCAAATGGAGTTACTATTTAAACAACGCGGCGCAAAATGTGAAAATTAGGGTTGTGCTGGTCTGAAAATAGCAACAAATCGCACCAAACATGTCTTGCACTTTATTGCAACGGGTGTATGATAGGGCCCTTAGTGCTATTTTAAGTTCTTTTTTTATTGTATTTTATCAATACATTTTAGTATTTATTAATATTTGATTGATTGGATTTATATATTCAAATATGTTCGTTTGATAGTAGTCATTTTTTAAATTTCCAGCTTTAATTTAAAAAAAATTCTGTTATCTGTTGAGATGAAAACAGATTTACTCACCATGTCTGCTTAGAACGCAGAGCTACAGTCATGCCAAACCCATAGAGCCAATAATGAAATTACTATTGATTTCTCCCAGCGTGCACTATTGCCTAAAATAACACAACTACCTCATCAAACACCCTGTTAAAAATGCCAGAAGCCATTCCGCCTCACAAAAGGTAGTGGTTCCCTACACGGTTACCAAATAATGTACCATATGTGGGTGTTTTTGAGAGAGCCGAGGGTAAGCGATACTCCCGCTGTCTTTGACCCTCTGCGCCAGGAAGCCTGTTGGTCAGCAGCACAGAAGGGCTGATTCATGCTGCGCGTCTCTCAGGGTGGCTGTAGGAGGTAAAGCCGGCCTGCTGCTCGCTGTTATCTACAGACTTTTGCTTCTGGCATCTTACCCAACTTCCTCCTTTCCCCCACCTCCCAGAATGCCTCATTCAGAGCATAAACAAAGCTGTAATTTCCTGCGCTTCATACAAGACAGTAAACTCAGAGAATGTTCAACCTCATGTATCCTCAGCAAGAGAAAGCTTTAAAGATAATTTTGAGGACTGGCGAGTGCATGACGGTCCATTGGGCTGTGATTTAACCTCACAGCAAGTGCAGCTGTCTGAGCGAAATCCCATATGCGCATCCCATCTGATATGACCGTATCGCATACTCCATTATTCACAGGATGTAATTAGTAAATTACAGTAAGAGATACTTGTTTTGTTAAATTTTTATTTCCATATGCTCTGATGTTAAGATGTAGAAAATGTTTGTAATTGATAGTAAATTTGGCAGCTAATTACACTGTAAAAATGCATAATTCATTCATGTTGACCCAACACAAATCAATTGAGTTAACTTAACACTTTTAACAAATTTATGTGGATTGAACATAAAAAAATTAAGTTGTCCCAATGAAATATCAAGAATTGTGTTGTTTTAGCTCATTTTAGCTCAAAGAGTTTGAACAAGCAAAACATTTTTTTTTTGAGTGTACAAAGACGGCAGCAAACTGATTTTCTAGAAACTGAATTGTAAATAATGACATTTAATATATGGGTTTTATTTAACTAAATAGTTTT
Source organism: Danio aesculapii (assembly GCF_903798145.1). Taxonomy (NCBI): domain Eukaryota; kingdom Metazoa; phylum Chordata; class Actinopteri; order Cypriniformes; family Danionidae; genus Danio; species Danio aesculapii. The sequence goes on from NC_079437.1 coordinate 35,082,820, forward strand.
ATATAAATGTATTCACTTAAAATTAAATGTTTTAGGTTTGCTTTCTTCGGTGATAAAATTTAGCTTTTCAGTAATCAAAGAACAGCATTATATTGGGCATTGATATGTAGCTGAAATTTGCTTTCTCACATTTAAGGGATAGTTCACCCAAAATGAAAATGTTCACGTGTTTCTAAACCTTCTTCCTTCTGTTGGGCACAAAATAAGATATTTTGAAGAATGTTGGTTACTGGTAGCCATTGACTTGCATGTGTGAAAAACCCAACACAATTTTACGGCAATTCGTAACTTTTTAATTTAGATTTGCTTCTCACAGGTTTGAAATATACTTGCGGTTCTAACCGGATTGAAACGCACCTTTTACCCACAGCACATATTTAGTTAACTATATGCCATAAACAAAACATAATTAGATTTTTAACACTGTTTTTATTATTATCTGTTTTAAACTTTTTGTTTTTAATGGGTTAACGAAAAAAAGACTGTTGAAATAGATAAAAAGATGCATTATTTCTCTTTTATGCTATTTCTCTTATAAATGCTATTAAAGCATTTTAGATGTATAAAATATGTATATTGACATCATCAAATTAATAAAATATACAGCAAATGAGAAATAAATGACTTAAAGGAATAAAACTGACAATATCTCAAAAAATTATAATAATTACAACAATAAAACGTGTAGATTATTTAAATAAGACAAATGAGTTGATTTGCCATTTCTAATGGTGTATAAATATTCTGCAACCAATTTAGATGTAATTTAATCTTCGCCGAGTTTAGATTAAAGAATTAATTATTTAATATCTCTCCCACAGCTGTGTGCATAAATATAACGACAGCTTAGAAAATGAAAGCAAAACTAAATCTTGGACATTTTAGTAGATTTAGAAACCCCAGCTGGACACAAAAAGGTGAGGGTCTCTGTGGGTCTGCAGAGCAGTATAAAACGGAGGAGAGATTTTCCACTACTTAATAGCTCGTGGATGTTTGTTTATATTGTGCGCATACAAAAAAGTGTAAAGGGTTTATGATAATAGTAAAAAATAAAAGTGTCACTAAATATAATTTGGCGGCCGTTAATATACCTGGGCAGCCCACCCAAGTAGTCTATGTGTGGGAAGCATTGTGGTTAATTCGTATGAATTCATACAATCTCATTTGTACAGTTTAGTACGATTTGCTTATCCCCCAATGAGGGTTGGGTTTAGGGGTGGGGTTGGGTACCACACCTCCTTTTTAAAATCATAAATTTTTCATACGACTGAATTCGTACACTCAAAAAAAAATAACTCATTGGATGAACTCAATTTAATTGAGGGCAGGACTTTAATCCAAAAGAATTGTTTAGCACCAACAAGAAAACAATATTTACACAATTAAATGCAATTGAGTTGGTCCAACATGATTTTATCAAATAAAAGTTTACATACATTTGTATTGTTATTTAACTTTAACTTATGTGTCGTACATTTTGAAGTCTCTTAGTTTTATTTACAGTTATCCTAAATGATCTAAAAGAGCCATTTTTAAACATATTTCATGAGTTACTTATACATTTGATTGAGACTCAGATTGATCTCAGAACTAATTTTAGGACATTATTGCTTACTGAGCGAAGTAACAAACTGCATTTTTGCTAATTAAGCTGCCAACACTCAAAGCATAGGTGCTTCTACAAGGTGGTAACCTTGGAACCTTTTAAAATCTTCAAATTAAAGTGAAGATTAAACTCTAACAAGTCTTTCTATTTACTTTAAAAGTAATATTATTTGTTTAATGTCATCATTTCCCTCTCTTAAATCAATCCCACGCAATTCAATCCCACGCAAAGCATGCTGGGAACTACAAATCCCCTAACCAGGTAGTTGGACCAACACAATTCCTTCATGTTGTCCCAAAACAAAACGCTTAAGTTAACTTAATGGTTTACGAATTTCAGTGGACTGAACATAAAACAAATAAATTGGCCAAAAAAATTACAAGAATTGTTTTATTTCAGCTCCTTTTAAACAGGTAGTTTGAACAAGCAGCAATATTCTTTTTTTTTTTTTTGAGTGTACGAATTAGCCACTAATCTGACAAAACGTAAAATAGTTTCCTCGTGAGATCAGGCTTAAAAAAACGCTAAGTCAATTTCCAACATTCCTCAGAATATCTTCTTTTGTGTTCAACAGAAGAAATGAGTAAATAAATGACAGAACGTTCCGTTTTGGGTGAACTGTGCCTTTAATGTCTTTGAATTTGGCCAATATCCACACTCAGAACAAGCCAATCTGAATTTACAAATTTGCAGACATGCACAAAAAAAGAATTCCAAGCATTTTCTAGTATGTGCAGCTGTCTGAGTGCCATCTTGTATGTGCATCCCATCTGACCATATCACACGCTCTGCTATTCACAGCGGTGGCACAACATTTATCTTGCTTGAGCAGATCTACATTCAGGCTCAAAACTCGTGGTATATTAAAATAAGCTTCCCGGTCAGTGTCTGAACTTTATGTTGCATCTTTAACATGAGCTGTTTTGAATCTACTTCCCCTTTAATTTGTTACACTTGGTCTCAGCCACTGTGGCTTCCTTAAAAACCTAAAAGTGGCCTCTGTTTCCCACAGCCGGTCATCTATGAGCCAGACTGCAGACAGCAGGAGACTAATATAAGGTTATAGGAAACACGTAATCAAATGCTGTGTTTGATGCACAATAGTGATGAATTTGAGATTTTACTTCATAGTGCTCAAATTTAGTGACTCAAAATGATAGAGCTGTGCATAAACTTGCTTGTCTGTATTATTTTTCTGAGAAACCTTGCAGCTCGAAGAACATTTTTAGTTACGCTTGTTTATGCTTTGGTGTATCACATATATTATATTATATTATATTATATTATATTATATTATATTATATTATATTATATTATATTATATTATATTATATTATATCATATTATACTATTATATTATATTATATCAGATTATATTATATTATACTATTATATTATACTATACAATACTATTATATTATATACTATTATATTATATTATATCATATTATATTATATTATTATATTATATTATTATATTATATTATATTATACTATTATTATATTATACTATACTATTATATTATATTATATTATATTATACTATTATTATATTATACTATTATTATATTATACTATACTATTATATTATATTATATTATATTATATTATATTATATTATATTATATTATATTATATTATATTATATTATATTATTATTATATTATACTATACTATTATATTATATTATATTATATTATACTATTATATTATATTATATTATATTATATTATATTATATTATATTATATTATATCAGATTATATTATATTATACTATTATATTATACTATACTATTATATTATATTATATTATATTATATTATATTATATTATATCATATTATATTATATTATATTATATTATATTATATTATATTATATTATATTATATTATATTATATTATATTATATCATATTATATTATATTATACTATTATATTATATTATATTATATTATATTATATTATACTATTATATTATACTATACTATACTATTATATTATATACTATTATATTATATTATATTATATCATATTATATTATTATATTATATTATACTAGACTATTATATTATATTATATTATATTATATTATATTATATTATATTATATTATATTATATTATATTATTATATTATATTATATTATATTTTATTATATTATATTATAATATACTATTATTATATTATACTATACTATACTATACTATTATATTATATTATATTATATTATATTATATTATATTATATTATATTATATTATATTATATTATATTATATTATATCATATCATATTATATTATTCTATTATATTATATTATATTATATTATATTATATTATATTATACTATTATATTATATTATATTATATTATATTATACTATACTATACTATTATATTATATTATATCATATTATATTATACTATTATATTATACTATACTATTATATTATATTATACTATACTATTATATTATATTATATTATATTATATTATATTATATTATATTATATTATATTATACTATACTATACTATACTATACTATTATATTATATTATATTATATTATATTTTATTATATTATATTATAATATACTATTATTATATTATACTATACTATACTATTATATTATATTATATTATATTATATTATATTATATTATATTATATTATATTATATTATATTATATTATATTATATCATATCATATTATATTATTCTATTCTATTATATTATATTATATTATATTATACTATTATATTATATTATATTATATTATATTATACTATACTATACTATTATATTATATTATATCATATTATATTATACTATTATATTATACTATACTATTATATTATATTATACTATACTATTATATTATATTATATTATATTATATTATATTATATTATATTATATTATATTATATTATATTATACTATACTATACTATACTATACTATTATATTATATTATATTATATTATATTTTATTATATTATATTATAATATACTATTATTATATTATACTATACTATACTATTATATTATATTATATTATATTATATTATATTATATTATATTATATTATATTATATTATATTATATTATATTATATTATATCATATCATATCATATCATATCATATTATATTATTCTATTCTATTCTATTCTATTCTATTCTATTATATTATATTATATTATATTATATTATATTATATTATATTATACTATTATATTATATTATATTATATTATATTATATTATACTATACTATACTATTATATTATATTATATCATATTATATTATACTATTATATTATACTATACTATTATATTATATTATACTATACTATTATATTATATTATATTATATTATATTATATTATATTATATTATATTATATTATATTATACTATACTATACTATACTATTATATTATATTATATTATATCATATCATATTATATTATACTATTATGTTATATTATATTATATTATATTATACTATTATATTATATTATATTATATTATATTATATTATATTATATTATATTATATTATATTATATTATATTATATTATATTATATTATATCATATTATATTATATTATACTATTATATTATATTATATTATACTATTATATTATATTATAGTATATTATATCATATTATATTATATTATATCATATTATATTATATTATACTATTATATTATATTATATTATATCATATCATATTATTATATTATATTATATTATATTATATTATATTATATTATATTATATTATATTATATTATATTATATTATACTATTATATTATATTATATTATATTATACTATTATATTATATTATAGTATATTATATCATATTATATTATATTATATCATATTATATTATATTATACTATTATATTATATTATATTATATCATATTATATTATTATATTATATTATATTATATTATATTATATTATATTATATTATATTATATTATATTATATTATATTATATTATATTATATTATATTATATTATATACAAATGATTGAAATTAACATTTGTCTGTTTGTCTCATGACATGTTAAGTGTAAAGGTTTTTACACACTTAAGTCCAAAAATTTCGTATGCGTTTTTTCATAATCATATCTGAAAGATTCGTCAAGTACACAAACGTTGCACACTGACTCCAATGAGTATTAATTAATCCATTCAGAAATAAAACGCAAAACATTTCGGAGTCAATTCAAGCAGTGTTGCTTTGTTCTCCTCTCTCTTCTCCCAACTCAAAAAATAAAGAGGAATATGCTACACATTGTATTCATCCAATACTGCATAGAGAGAATGAGAGTTCTCCTCCTTATCAAAGTGCTGGGATGGATTATCGCGAAATGCAAAGTTTATTTCAGGAAATCAGTTGGACTTTTGATCCATTGCTTGTAATACTTCGCATATTACGTATGTTAACAAATCCTGAATAGCGACTGGCAGTACCATAGACATTATAGACAGCCGCGTTGACATATCAGTGCAACGAAACGAAATGCCTTTCAAAGCAAAAAATAAAATGGAAAAAAATATATTTGAACTTTTTCATGACGGGCGAAAGTTTCGGAGGCAGTGTGTCAATACGACTGACAACAACGTAAGGTCGAATTTATTTTTTAACATGTGAAAATTACAGACGAAAATTTCTGATTCAGTGTGCAATGACCTTAAGCCTAATATTTTAACATGAAAACAAAATTCAATTGGCCCATATGTTGTTCTTTAATGATTAGACTAATAATAATAATAATAATAATAATAATAATAATAATAATAATAGTAATAATAATGAAGTATGTGTGTGTGAATAAGTGTGTGTGTTTCCCAGTGATGGGTTGCAGCTGAAAGGGCATCCGCTGCATAAAACAAATGCTGGATAAGTTGGTGGTTCATTCTGCTGTGGCGACCCCAGATTAATAAAGGGACTAAGAATAAAAAGAAAAATGAATGAATGAATGAATGAATGTATTGTTGGAGATTGACTATATGTTGGCCCCATTTGAGTACCTTTACTTGGACAAAACAAAATTAAGACCTGGTGAAAATTATTTAATACCTACAACACACGATTTCAGTGAATTTAAGACATTTTAAGGCCTAAAATACAGTTTTTCAAATGTAAAACATTTTAAGACTTTAAAACCCAGCGGACACCCTGGAAATACATATAATTAAATAATTGCCTAGAAACAATTTTCACTTGAAAATTGCTAGAAAGAAACAATAATACACTGAATTTAGAGACTTTGAAATGCTATTGTTTTTCCCAATTATAAAAAACAAATCCAGTTATTTGCATTTGAAAATATATTTTAAACCACATCAATATATTATTTTACTTTTTTTTTCTTTTGAGAATTTTTGCAATGCGTTAAACAAAGAACAACAATTTTGCACAATTGCTGATTCACAATCATTTATTTGAATTTGGCCAATATCCAAACTCAGAATGAGCTATAACTATAATTGTACATTTTTACACTTAACAAAGGATTTTCTACTCTTAATAGTCTTGTGTATAGTATCCATGTGTGTCAGTGAGCATCTGATGTGAAATATTTGATCATATTAAGCACAAAACTACATTTCTGTAAAAAGTTGCTGAGTCTAAACCTCCTGTGATGCAGAGTCTGTGCTCCATCAACCCAAAACAACAACAGAGCCCCTAGACCCTTCCTCCACTGCCAAACAAACCTCAAAGTGCATTGTCACGAATGACAATATTTAGGCAGAGGATTCTGTCCTGGCTAAAAATGTTGAGATCCATCCTGATAAGACTCGACCACATGAGGAATAATGCACGTCTCTGAACAAAAGCATTTCCTGCATCGACCGCAAACAAAGCCAAGCCTGGAATTTTCCACTAACGTTGATTAATAACGTCGCTTTTTTGGGTTTCATCCATTTATCCTGCACCACTTTATCTGTGTTATTTTAGACTCTCTTCCCACATCCTGGACGGCTGGGTGTTATCTGTACCTCCACACACTGTGACGGCAGTCTGTCGAGTTACACAGAGCAAGTCCTCAACACGTTTACACTGTGGTCTGCTGTGCGTGATTCTGTTTTAGCCCAGGGCTGCGTTGCATCACTTTTCCTCGTTCCACGCATATGACTCAAGGAATTCTTAAAATTGTATAGTGTGCTCGGCTTTAATATCTACTTTTATGTCAGTGTGAGGAATGCTGGTTTTGTGAAAGGTTAGTAGAGTTTAAGCTATAGGCCTAGTTTCACAAACAGGGTTTAGTTTAATCTAGGACAGGCAAGTTTATTTATATAGCACATTTAATACACAGTGGCAATTCAAAGTGCTTTACATAAACGGGAATAAAAGAGACAAGTATAAATAAAATAAAAACAAATTAAATATTTTTAAAAAGATGAAAACAGAACAAAGACAGTTTTTCCATATTCCAAAACCGGTGTATCATATTTTCTCATTTTACTCTGGAACATTCCCATTCTGGTGATCATCCCCTCTCTTTGGACTTTTTTGGTACCTATTAATCTATTAGACAGATTTGATTTTTCACCTAACTGAAAAAGTCATTTGAACTACGTCTTGAACAGCACTGTGGCTGCAGTAGGGTCATTCAGGTTCCTGGGCACCACCATCTCTCGGGATCTGAAGTGGGACATTCACATAGACTGTATTGTGAAGAAAGCCCAGCAGAGACTGTACTTCCTTCGTCAGCTGAGGAAGTTCAACCTGGCACAGGAGCTGCTCGTACAGTTCTACTCAGCTGTCATCCAATCCATCCTCTGCACTTCAATCACCGTCTGGTTCGGCTCAGCTGCCAAAACCGACCTCCGTAGACTACAGCGAATAGTCCGGACCGCTGAACGAATCACTGGCACAACCCTTCCTACACTTCAAGAACTGTACTCTTCCAGAGTGAGTAAAAGGGCTCACAAAATCACTCTGGACGCCTCACACCCAGCACACTACCTGTTCGAACTGTTACCGTCTGGTCGGCGCTTCAGAGCACCAAGCACAAAAAGAGCCAGACACAGGAAAAGTTTCTTTCCTCAGGCTGTCTACCTCATGAACAGTTAAATATTCCCCTACTGTGCAATAAATATGTGCAATACTTTCTAATACGCACTTGTACACAGCACCTTATATCAATATACAATGCAATACCTTCTACATTCGCACTTGTACACAGCACCTTATAACCTGTATATTTATAACAATCTGTACATACAACTCAACATCCAGGTTTCTTGACTAACCGCATCTGTTTAATGTTATCATTTTTATTTTTTCTCATATTTATTTTGTGTTGTCACTTGTCACTTTATGTACACTGGAAGCTTCTGTAGCCAAAACAAATTCCTTGTGTGTGTGAAGCACACTTGGCAATAAAACTGATTCTGATTCTGATTCTGATTCTGAGTCTTGACGGAAGTAATTTATTATATAAAAAAAGGCTCATGGTCACTTTTCCTAACGCAGCAAATTCAGTTTTCTTTTTGATATTTGTTGGCAGTTTATCAGCAAGTGACAATTTTGTTCTCTTTGACTTGTTGGATGGAAATTGTGCTTTATTTGCTAATGTTTTATGCGATATTACAGTTTTGGATATATATTAAATTTGCATCTTTGGATGGAAACATACTGTAGCTAATGACTTTGATGTATTTTAAGATATGTTACTGCATTTGTTTTCAGTGAATACAGCTCAAATGTGCAGTTTAATGTAGGACTAGCCTTAAGCTAACTGAAACTGCAGGATAAAGCGCTGTCACTGTTGTATCTGTGCTAGTCAGATATTCATTGATACATGGCATTCAAGAGCCCTGGCTGACCCTCTTTTGCAAGTGTGAGTTTCATGCTTGTAAGACAAGAGGAACTGTTTTTTTTTAAACATTGAAAACCACCAGGCTTCCTGTCACTCTGGGCTCCATTTTGCTGAAGGTGAAGCAGTTCGTTTGAAAGATGCATCAAGAAAATGGAAATGTGCCATTCATTGCTCACCACTTCCGCTTTCAGACCTACACTTAGTGTAGAAAACAAGACTCTGGTACATTTAAGTGACTTACACTGATGGTACCAGCAGTTCCTGATCTCTGATTTGTTACAATTCTCACTACAAATATGAGTGAATGCACACTTTTACAATTCCTGAAATAATTGGGTCATATAGTGTTTCAATTTCAATAATTTTTTTATATAAAAATATTATATATTAAATGATATAAACAAATTAAATATATGTTATTAAATAAATAGATAAATAATTTCCTTGCTCTGTTAAACATTATTTGGGAATTTTTTTTACAAAAAAAAAAAAAAATTCAAAGGGGGGCTAATAATTCTGACTTCAACTGTGTGTGTATATATATATATATAATGTTCCACCTATGCACATTTGACGGACTGGGCCCTGAGCTACGATTCACGCACACGCACGAAAATTGGCACACACGTCAAACATGCCAATTCCTAAAAAAAGTCTCCTGGAGCGAAATCTCAAACCCAACAGGAAGTCGGATATTTTTAACTTCCTGCCCTGAAAAACGTTTTTGCAATTGACAGGTGTTGTATTTTAACGAATTTGTCCTAGGGATTTTATCCGATCAACACCGAAATTGGGTTTTGTCATCTAAAGGCCTTGGCGATGTTAAATTGCAAAGATCTACAGTTTACATCGAAGGGTGTGTCTGTGGCGGCCTCACAAACTTTGATGTTTTGTCACAAAACAGGAAGTTGTTATAACTCAGGCATGCATTGACCGATCTGCCTTAAAATCCACATGTTTGATAAGAGTCCTAACCTGAATACATCTACATGCCAATATTACAGTTATAGCGCCACCTGCTGGCAACAGGAAATTATTTATAACTTAGTCAAACAATGTCCGATCTGCCTGAAAATGCACAGGTTCAATGAGATTCCTCTCCTGAAGACATCTACATACCAATATTGAGTCACAGTCATAGCGCCACCTGCTGACAGGAGGAAGTTTGTCGTAAATCTGTGATTTTTATTATTTTTTTTCCAAGTTTATATTTATCAGCTTAAATTATTATTGTCCACTGTTTTCTGTCATCCAGAGGCCACCGGGCGACGGTGAGCCCGGGTGCGAGGTCCCTTTCATCGCTGCTTGAAGCTTAAATTTTGTTTTATGATTGTTGCGCAGCGGTGTGTTTTTCACAATCTTTCATTCATTCATTTTCTTTTCAGCTTACTCCCTTCATTAATCTGGGGTCGCCACAACAGAATGAACCGCCAACTTATCCAGCATATGTTTTACGCAGTGGGTGCCCTTTCAGCTGCAACCCATCACTGGAAAAGAATTATACACACTCATTCACACTATAGACAATTGAGCTTTCCCAATCCACCTATACCTATACTTTTTTTATTTTGGACTTGTGGGGGAAACCGGAGTACCCGGATGAAACCCACGTGAACACGGAGAGAACATGCAAACTCCACACTCACTGACCCAGCTGCAAACTGACCCAGCTGGATTTTTCACAATCTTTCTTCTAATTTACCAGAGCTAAACAAAATCCACCTTCATGGATTTCATCAACATCTGGACAAAAATAGCAGTTATGAAATGAATTGTCAATAATTATAATTCATCCCTGTCAGAGTAGTGAATACTGCACTAGACTCTACTTTAAAATATGTCAAAACACCTTTTCAGACATAAGCAATTTCCAGAACATCATTGTAGTTTTGGTTGTCAAGTATTTCGACATGCCTATAGACTGAACATGTAATACACATGTGCATAAAACATTAAACATTCAAATTAAATGTCAGCATTTTCAGGCCTCCAAAACGTGTGTATATATAAACAACCAAGCTGCATAAAAAGTTGTCAGTCTTTAGTGAAATTCATGTAGCTGACTTTTGTCTGTGTGTGTTTCCAGGTGCGTGGCAGTGCCAGCCAGACGCGCGAGGCTCTGCAGAGACACTTTCAGGAGCTGCAGACGGCAGTGAGTCGACTGCTGATCGACAGGCTGAACGGTCTGCTGCAGGAGGTGGACAACATTGAGCTGGACAGTGTCAGTCCTTTAGATGACTGTCAGAAGCTCATTGAGCATGGAGTCAGCACTGCGGATGAGCTGCTCCGAGAGGGTGAGCAGTTCTCCAACTACACTACTACTATTCTGATTTCATGCCATTTAAAGTAGGATTTAGTCATGTTCCAGACAAGGATACCTCATTTGAGCAGGCAGTTTCTTAGAGATGTCTTATGCCAGTCTTTTATCTCATAGTTTTGACTTTTTTCTGTTCAATTCTTAGTTGATATCTCACAATTATTATCTGTTCTCATTCTCAGTTTGTTCAAATTCTCTAATTAAAAATAGTCACATTAAGCTTTCACTGGAAGTTTATCATTGGCTTTAAAACTCTAGCTGTGCTGAGCCCATTACAAGAAATAAACTTGAGATATTACAAGAAATAAACATGATATATTTTATGTGTTTGAGTAAAGTCATTTTGTTTTGTTCTGTAAACGTATGACTTTTCTTCTAGATTTGAAATAAAATAAAAATGCTGTTAATTAGCGCATAAAATAACAATTGGTCAAATTAATAAAAAACTTTGCTGTTTCTATCACTTTTAGACAACACAATATTAATATTTTCCTACAGAATAGTTAAGAAAGCAGTGTTTGGTGACCAATTGTCACTTTCAGACAAAATAAACTCAAAGACCTTTTTTTTGTTTTATTTTTATAGATTAAAATATATAGTAAAATTATATTATATTACTGTATATTATATTACTGTATATATACTGTATATACAAAATCTTGGCTTCCAGGTCCAAGTGCTCTATCAAATTGTATGGGGTAACTGAACAAATGGTAATAATAAATGTTTACAAAGCAATGTAATACTTTCGAAAGTCACAATCGCATTACATATATATATATATATATATATATATATATATATATATCCATGCCTAATATCCGATTACCAGAAAGTGATTAATTTTTTATAAGTTGTTAAAAGATTGGTGCTGGTGATGCAGAAAATCCAGAAACTGTTTTCTATAAACTTCACTTTAATGTGTGATATGACTAAAAAGTAGTCAAACCAATATTTTCTCAATTTAAATGAGTAGCGGCTTGGACCCGGAAACAGTATTCCATACGACACCACTTAACAAACGGATAGCTTACTTAAAAGTATACCGTAATAAAGTCAAATATTAATCTAAACCTACTGGCTCATATGGACCAGGTGTTTTTTTCAACATCTCTCATCGTTGAGCCCTGCCATTTTGATAATTTCCTGGCATTAACTTATTAGCTGATTATTCATTTAAAAGTTTACAATTTTAAAACAAACGACTTAACAATTTTTGTAAATGACACAGTATTTAACTGTAATTTGAACTGTATTTTACTGTAGGGCAGTCATGCGGTATTTTATTGTATTTTAAAGTTTCATTGTGAAAATTTCTATAAATTTTACAGTAAAGATATATAATACTGTAAATGTATATAGAGTAAGATAAATGGTGCAGCAAATGTAAATACAGTATTTTTCCTGTGAGTTAAAGTAAGTCACTGGCGAACTACTGCCAGTAAGTTATTGTAGATTCTACAGTAGATTGTTAACAGTGTGCTAACACCAATCAACATCCTGACTGCTGTAATTTCTTCAAAGCTCAATTGATTTTTATTTTGCAGTCTGATTTTACCGCTCCTTAATAATGCGACTGTTGTTTCAGGGGAGGCTGCAATTCGCTGCAGTTTAAACGAGACGGAGGACAAGCTAGGCAGCTTCACGAAAAAAGCCCTGCAGATCCAGTTGGACAGGTGAGAAACACACACATTTATTCACTTAACAAACCTCAACTTTTCCAGTGAATGGCTTCAGCATCACACACTCTCTGAACTGTAGAGAGGAATTGTGTGGGGCAGACGGCTCTTAAGGCGGTTTTTCTACAGTGGTTGTAGGGTTGCCAAATGGCTAATTAAAGATGGTGTAAACCTGTACCTTTCTAGTCTAACAGTCAGAATAGCATAAAATATGGGAGAGCTTTGCTATTGTGCAAGCAGTTCAATGTTAATGGCGAATCAAAAGTTGTTCACAGATAATAAGTCATTGAAATGTGTTTTTGTTGTGGTTACACTTAAATCGGTTACTAAATAGATATATGAAATGATTAAAAATATAATTGTGTGCAGCTTAAAGTTAGATAAAACAGAAGTTTTTCCTTTGAGTTGTGAATACATAAAACTTTTTAAAGGGCACCTGAGGAAAATCAACTTTTGTAAGCTGTTTGGACAGAACTGTGTATATATAGTGTGTCCACTGTCATATTGGAGTGTTGTAAACCCAACATGTCTCTTTTTTCAATTTCCTGATGTTAAAATATGACCAAAATCCCAGTGATTTTGTGGCCCACCGCAACATGACTTGAAAGTATGGTATTCCTCGGCCACCAAATTGATTCAGCACCATGTTTCTATAATAACATGTACACACATTTTTTTGCAAATAAACTGGGATAAAAATATTTGTTACAACTCTCTATCTTGATTTTTAGAAGTTTAATAAGTTAAAATGTTTTTAAAACAGAGCATGTTTATAATAAGGACAGTATACCGCTATAATCACCACGGCCGCATGGAGTCAGTAAATGCTAATGTGTGTGTGTGTGTGTGTGTGTGGTGCAAACGACATTTGTGTGAGACTCATCATTTCAGAAAGGCTTGAAATATCTCCACCACAAATACATCAAATAAACTTACTTGGTATTTTTGACTAATGAACTGTATTTTAGCTTCATCTGAGTCTGTCTCTGTCACTGACGGCTGTTAATCTGACGTAACGCATCAGAAGCAGACACACACGTAGGAACGGTGGGCAGGGAGAAGCAGCTCATTTGGATTTAAAGCCACAGGCTACAAAAACAGCTACAATGTATTCAGACAACAAACTGGGTAAAACAGGTGCCCTTTAAAACATTTTTTAAAAATCCATGTTACACACATCTATTAAAATGGGCAAAAAACGCTGTGTTAGAAATGCTAGGCCGGTATTTTGTGCACAGTCACTTTTTTAGTAAACAGTACCTATAGGGAAGTGGTGATGTGCCATTGACAGCTCGCCACTGGTGTGTATTTAGAATTTGTCATGTATATAAAATTGGTGAAGTAAATTCACACTTTACTGAAGAAGCATTCGCAAACTCTTAGCATGTACTCCACTATTGTTGTCCATGTTTGATCACACTTGCCTTATGTACTGCATATATCTACATACTACGTATGCACATGATGCATACGTATGCTCATGATGTCACTGTTTTCCGATTTTGGGGGTTACAACCACGTTGCTGGAGGACCACCAGCTCTGCACCAGCTCTCCACCAGCTCTGCACATATTCCATGTCTCCTTAACCAAACACACCTGATTAAGACCTGCCAACATTTGTTTCTGAAAATCCGGGAGACTGGGGGGAGGGGGTGTTCGGGGGTGAGGTCTCTGAACAGCACTGTTGAGAAGCGGGATAGGATGCAGCGGGTTTTGGGCGGCCGCTGCGATCGGGTACTGTACCAAAGTTGGTGACCTGAAGGTGTTTACATACTGTACCAAAAAGGGGGAGGAGGGGTGAAATTACGGGAGTTTTCCGGGAGAAATAACAAAACGGGATGGTTGTGGGACATTGGTCTGAAATACGGGAGACTCCCAGGAAAAACGGGAGTGTTGGCAGGTATGGATTAAGATCTAGCAGAGACTGAAACACCTGTAATGTGTGTGACAGACAAGCAGACATCCAAAACATGCAGTGCTGGTGGTTCTCCAGGAACGTGGTTGAGAAACACTGGGTAAGAGCATTCCCAAGGTATGAAAACTTGCGGATCCACGATGTACTCACATCTCGGCCTGCAGACCTGATCTTTATCAACACTTCAGGAATTTGAATTGGCCTTTTTGATGAGAAAAGACATACGGTAGTTCGAAATAATAAAAAAGCCTTACAAGAGAACCTAAGACAATATTCCTATGATTACATTACCGCAGCACTTTATTAAGAATAAATTATGGCTAAATGACTACGGCCTTGTTTTATGACTCATCTTTTTTTGTTACGCTTCTGCTGAAAGTTTAATGGAGGTGTGCTGAATCACCCTGCTTGACTGCATAAAACCATGTTAGCTTATCTATGATTCATTTAAAATGACAAAATCAACCCCAGAATTTATCCGGTTTCAACAAGCCTAGAGTCGATTAAAGTAATAATCATCACGGATGACATTTAACATGACAGCACGTATTCCTGTGTTTTTAGGCTAAATACTTTTGAATGCCTTTAATCTGAAAGCGTTTAGACTTTAAAAGATCCTGCCAATCTATACTAATTATTGTGCCATTTAAGCTTCATTATATTCCAACAAATACCACAGGAAATGATGTTGACTCATCTCTTGGTTTGTGAATAAGATTGGGATGTAATGTGAAAAGGCAATATACAAAATACATGAAAGGACTGCCTCTTTGCTAAACCTCACCTTAAAATGTTACTCACCAGACTAGTTAGTGGTTTTATACCATCCACCCTTTGTTGGAACACATTTTTATTGTGTAGAAGTATGATAAAACATTGTTGCTTTGACATTGTAAAATGTTGTTTGTAAAAACAAAATATTCAATATTAAAATACCCATTTATTCACCATAAAATGAAAACGTCTTCATTGTGATGTGACTTATCACTTTAGAGAACGGGTTTATTAAATGAGAAAAAAAGATTGGTATTTTATTTTGTATGGCTTTCAAATAAACAGATGAGTGTGTACACATTAAATAAATAAATACATAATAAATGACATGCACATAGCAATCATTTATAATAAACACTTCCTTGTAAATATTTCATTAAAAAATTGTTTTATTTTCAAATATTTTTATTATGTATTAACCAACTTTGTCTATGAAATCTAATTCATTTTCTTTTCGGCTTAGTCCCTTAATGAACCTCCAACTATGAATTTCCAACTAAAAATCTAATTAAATGTAATAATTTTAACCATTATGCTGTAAACTTGTTAATTAACTGCACTAAATTCCATGTTTATCCACCGTACGTGAATTAAAGTCAGCTCATCTTTAAAAATGTATTATTATAATTACAAAATTATTATTATTTTTTTTTTTTTACAGAACGTGCAAATATATCAGACCTATTTGTTACAATTCTGCAATATTATTACCCCAAATAGCTAAATCCCAATTTTTTTACATATAATCAGGGTTCCCACGCTTCTTGAAAGTACTTGAATTTTAGACATATAGATTCAAGGCCTGGAAACTACCTAAAAACTAATATAGGTCCTTAAAAGTGCTTGAATTCAATTTGAAATAAATTAGTTTATGGTGTTATTTCAACAATTTTACTGTCAAAAACAGTACCAAAACGGAGAAATTCTTAATTAAAAAATCTTACATTTAAATCGATTTAATAAATTTAGTTGAATTCAATACTTGAAATGCGGTTTCTGAATTCGTAAGTGTTATTGTACAATACTTAAATTTAAGATTTGTACCGTATAAACTTGTCAAATTTTGAAAATAACAAAAATATTAAGTGTAAGTCAAATGTTAAGTACAGTAAGGACATTTATGGTGCAAAATATGCCGTCGGTGTGAATTATAAAGGTGCTTGATTTAAAAATAATGGTACATTTAAATAGTCCTTGAATCTGCTATTCATGAAACTGTGGGAACCCTATATAATATGAATAATCTTTTTATTGAGATGTAATAAAATATGACAATATAACCTCACAATCATATTTACATCTTTGTTTTCGATTCAGAGAAAAAACAATTAAAAAAAAAAAACGGGGTATATGACTTTTAAATTCAGTCAGCCAGCCCCAGGGTTTCCGGTTAATTGTTATCCCATACAAAATCGACGCGTTTAAGATCTGATTTCTTTAAAAAACAGTGATCTTCACTGCCTGGCTGAGATACGATATAAAGTGGGTATCAGACCAAACAAGTAGCACTGCATTCAATTATATTTTTCCATGCCATGTCTTTAAAATATGGAAATTAATTTTACCCCAGAATTTTCAATAGAATTTTTGTTCTCGCCTATGACTAATGACGGCACATGCGTTTAAATGGTCTTTCGTCTCATTTTACGCTTTAACAACCAAATGGATGCTTATATCTATTTAACTGAATGTATTGTAATTAAATTACAACATCGATGCTGTAGAAGGAACCTTATAAAAGTGAAAATAGTCACATAAAGCTTTCACCAGAAGTTCATCATTGGTTGAAAAACACTAGCTGTGCATACAGCCCATTGTTGACAAATACAAATCATCTACAGAAGGCATGCACCAGTTCATCAATATGACAATGGTTTGTTTAAATAAATCTTTGGAAATAAGGGCAATATGCAGATGGGTCAAGTCAATGTCTGTTTATTTCATCTTTTCCGGTTTCATTTAATAAATTGCTGACACAAAGCATGTGTAACGTTTCGAGCCTTCATCACACACAGCTCTTCATCAGACAGTGTTCATCACACTCAGGTGCTCCTTTTTGTACACTTCCGGATCACATAATATGCTCTCGCATATACACATACATACATACACACTCATTCATAGATTCTACAACTTAGATATTTCAAGTGAAAATACATTATTATAATATGAATACATATTTTCACTTGAAATATCTAAGTTGTAATATCTATGAATGAGTGTGTATGTATGTATGCATGTATGTATGTATGTATGTATGTGGATATGCGAGAGGATAACATGTGATCCAGAAGTGTACAAAAAGGAGCACCTGAATGTGATAAACACTGTCTGATGAAGAGCTGTGTGGCTCAAAACATTACACACGCTTTGTGTCAGCCTTTTTAATTTAATAAATTTGTATTTTTGAAGCTTTGGTGTTGACGCCTTTGATGAATATTTAATTTGCACCTTTGCGTTTTTTGGCTGAGCACCCAATTAAGAGGGATGTGCGTGCTTTTGTACAATTTTTCATTTAATAAATTGCTAAAATTTGAATTTGAAATAACAAAAAACAGCAAGTTTGCTGCAGTAAGTATAAAATCATTTCCATAGCTAAACAGAAGGACATATTATTTATCCACGGTGCAATAGATGGCCGAACCCTACATAACAACCCCAAAAATAAAATGGTTTTAGACCAAAATAATGTATATTATGATTGAATTTACGATAACAATTATTGAAAAACATTTGCTCCGCTTAGTAAAAAGACAAACTCTACAGCTTCATATCAAATCATAAATAAATCCTATCAAACACACAACACCCTGATCGATTGCTTTCTTAACTGGCTGTTTTGTGTGTCCTCAGTCTGCCCGAGGTACCTTCACTGGTGGACGTGCCATGTCTGTCTGCGCAGCTGGATGATTCTCTGCTGCATATGTTTCGTGCCCATGTGGCTCGGCACGGCAACGTAGCATCTCATCCACCCGTCCAGATTGAGGAGCTGGTGGAGAGACCAGGTGGTGTGCTGGTGCGCTGGTGTAAGGTGAGTCTGGAGACCCATTCATGTCCATCAGACATTTTCTTCCCCGTGTGACTCTTTTAGAAACCTGAGCTTTCCAATAGGTGGACGATGACTTCAGCCCTCAGGATTACCGGTTGCAGTTCCGTCGCAGTAACTCTTCTCAGTATGAGGATGCATATATTGGGAAGGAAACGGAGTTCCTGGTGCTCCACCTCGACCCACACGTTGACCACCTGTTCCGCGTGTGTGCCAGAGGAGAAGGGCGGACGGAATGGAGCCCGTGGAGCATCCCGCAGACCGGCTACACCACACTTGCACCCCACGGTACAAACTCAACAAAACCTACCACTGCAAACCTTTACCAACATTATATTAAGTGTCTTATGAGTTTGCTAAATGTTCCAGAAGATTATTTCCATTCATTTATACCATAGAGATTTTGATAAGTTAATAATTTTTGCCAAAATATTACGTTAGATATAAGTTTTAAAGTCTTTGTAAAAGATTATAGGCATTTGTCTTAACAACAAATGCTAAACAACCACTTTATGGTCCTCTAGTGCATTAAACATTAGCCTTTATCAATAGTGTTTCCATACAGACAAACATGAAGGATGCACAATAGCAACTATTTAAGTAAATGTCGTTGAAACTAGGGCGCAGTGGCTCACTGGGTAGCGCTGTCGCCTCACAGCTAGGTCACTGGTTCGAGTCCCGGCTGTGTCAGTTGGCATTTCTGTGTGGAGTTTACATGTTCTCCCCATGTTCGCGTAGGTTTCCTATGGGTGCCCCAAAGACATGCACTGTAGGTGAATTGAGTAAACTAAATTGGCCGTAGTGTATGAGTGTGATTGTGAGAGTGTATTAAGAGTTGTTTACTAGGTTGCAGCTGGAAGGGCATCCGATGCATTAAAACTATGCTGTAATTGTTGGCAGTTCATTCCACTGTGGCGACCACTGAAATAGAGACTAAACCCAAGAAGAATATATGAATGAACGATGCTGAAATTGAGACAAAATGTCAATGTAATTGAATAAATAATGCTTGACAGCGATGATGATGACCAGGTTTCCTATGGGTCATGGCATTTTTGAAATGTCTTGGAAATTTAAAATGTTTATTCCAGACACTGGAAACACACAATTTTTATTTTTTTTAAAGAATAATTTTTTAGGGGTTTTCACCTTTATTGATAGGAGAGTGAAGATGTACAGACAGGAATGTGTGGGGAGCAGAGATAGGGGAAGGATCGGCAAAGGACCTCAAGCCAGGAATCGAACTCGGATCGCCGCAAGCACCTCGGTGCTATGTGTCAACGTACTAAGCTATTGGTGCTGACAAGACACACATTTTTTGTCCCAGCCATGGATTATCAGATATTGATTAACTTGATATTTGGCTTAGAGTGGGAACCCTGTATACCATCGATAAACAACCTTTAAACACATAATTGGTCTTTCTTTAAATGATACGACAACTCTAAACTGAGTGTGCCTCACACATGTTAGTGGGCTTACTAAACCACCTGTAGAAAACATACACTTTCATCTCTCTGACACTGTAACTGACACTTGCACCAGTTTTTGCACCAGACACATTCTTACAAAAAAAGAATTTGCATTTATAAAGTGTGCTTCACACAGGTCAGTGGGCATGGCAAATCACCTTTAAAAAAACACTCTTTTTCTCTCTAAAAAAAAAGCTCCCTATTAAGGCTGATGGTAACACTTTATTTTGATGGTCCATTTTAGTATTACTAGACTGTCTGCTTAATATCTGTTGATACTGCTCCTTCAACAGACATATAAGAAACTGTGCAAGGACATGTCAACTTATACTAACTGTAACCCTAACCTAACAGTCTACTTATAATCTAATGAAAATAAGTTGGCATGTAGATGCAATGTAACTTAAATTCAACAAACGGACCATCAAATTAAAGTGTGACCAGGCTGATTTATACTTCTCCGTCGAGTGGACGCGTATGGTCTGGCGCAGCCTTCGTGCGGTTGCATAGCCCTCGCGGTGAATGATGTTACTTCGCACCTCTCTAAAGATGTAACTACACGTCACAACGACGCATAGCGCATGCTCTGTGATTGGTCAGCTTGGTAGTTGTGACGAGTGTTGGCGGTGCTGAGAGCCACAAGCCCGATGAAGCGATTGTTTACAAGTGTCGATTCCTGTGAAGGAGCTCCAGATGGAAACTTTTGTGTTTACCTTATGATTAGAGTTGTTGGATGTCTGCCAGTACCTGCCTCTGAATGAGCGAGTTTGAGCTACTTGTTCATTAAAGGTGCAGTAGGTGATCTGCCACAATACTAGCCTGTTAGCATAAATCTCTGAAACACAGTCCCTCCCCTGCCGTCCAAAGCCAAACCTCCTGAAAACACGATCATGCACGCCTTAAAGATGACAGCAGAACCCTCTTTCATGTGTTGAGCTAAAGCTTGGCCGGCGGTGTGTAGGAATTACACTCATTACTAAGCCATACTTGCATGCTATTTCTGACCGAGTATTCAGAGTAGCATGGTAAACAATATAGGGAGCGCATCACAGGTCATCATTGTTTGAAAATGGCCTAATGTGAATATAAAACCAACTTTAGCTCAGTAAAGCAGGCTAGGTGGAATAGCGCTATTTACTGAAGTTTTATTGTTAAACTAAATAAAAATTTACATTACCAATGCTGTAAATGGTCCCTTATGAAGCTGAAAATAGTCACATCAATCTTTCGCAGGAAAATTTCAGTGGCTGAACAACACTTCTGTGCATATAACCCATTCATAACAACTCAATCTACATAAGCTTTGCGTGACTAAAATAGTTTTAAAACAAAACATTAGCTGTCTTACAGAAATACTTCAGCCATGGTGTCGTCCTTCCTCCAGCATGCAAAAGTAACTCCAGTATTGATTCAGGATTTTAAAAAAGTTTTGATTTAGCATGTTTTTACCGCTTGCTTTCGCACTCTCTCTCTCTCATGAAGGCGCAGCACGTGTATGCACAAACGGCGGAGCTGTATACAAACAGGTGCACGCTAGTTCAAATCTGCATTTGCTGACAGACAGTTTGAGCTACTTATCGGAATTAAGGGATATGTCAGCCCGACAATATTTAATTGGATAAACTTTTTTTTTGGTTTATGCCTTACCCAGAATATAAAAATACATTTAGATCATTTACGTTAATCAGTACTATTGGAATGTGAAGAGATTTTGAACCAGCACAACAAAAAAAAGTTTCTGAAGACAATCGCCTACTGCACTTTTAAAGTAGTGTTCAGAAAAAACAAAACAACCGTGAAGAAACTCGACACAGAGGAACATAAAAACCTACTGCCAGCTTGTGTTATTGCAGAGCAACACAAACAGAACGCAGAAGTATAAAAGCACGGCTACGTGCAAGGCATGTGCCGTGGGTCACAGCGCTCACTCGACACAGAAGTATAAATCAGCCTTTACTCTAGCACCTAACTCTTTAAGCACTAACAGCTCCTTTGTATAATTAGCATGTCCTGTGTTTACTGCCTCTTCTTGCTGAATGTTTCCTCAATTGTAAGTCTCTTTGGACAAAAGCATCTGCTTAGCGACTAAATGTAAATGTTTACAATTATCATTAAAGCTCAGTGTCCTAAGAAGAAAATAAATTTTTTAAAGTTCTAACTTCTGGAACCCATCTGAGTACCTTCCAGTGGAGCATCTTATTTGGCTATTTTCAAATCGCGCAAATCAAGCCGACTGAATTTCTCTCTAAATTGTTCATCATACCATTAAGTTAAAATACACAGATATTAACATTGGCTTATTGTGCTTTTACAGAATGGTGTCCAGGCGTGGATGGCTACATATTGAGCAGTAGGAAGAACATCGCCATGCGCAGTGACTCCTCAACGCCTGGCCATGGTGGAGTCCTGTACTCCAACTCCCCCACCTACTTCTGTGGCCAAACCCTCACCTTCAAGTACATCAGCAGTTCATTACTCGTACTCTCACTGCTAATAAACTGTGGGCTGCATGACTTTATAAATAGCTGAATATCATATCATGTTACTTGAATAGCAATGAATTATTCAAAATGATGAAAGATGCAGAATCATTGTAAATAGGATTTTTACTGAAACATAGCAGAATATGGAGTGTCTTGCTCACAGTGCATTTGCTTTTGGATGTGTGTTTGTTTGCAGAATCACTGCTGCTGGACAGACAGATAAGCGTGACAGTTTGGGTGTGTGTGCCGACAGCAGAACTGACACAGACTCACTGCAGAGAGATCAGGCTGTCTGCATCTCCACTAATGGTATGAGCTGAAGAATACTATTCTGTTATCAGCTAAATCCACCTTTTGGAGATTATTAGTACGGTACATGAATTTGTACTGAAAACGTTGGCACAGTGAAGTATTTTGGTGCCATATGTATGTGTTCAGAAAAAAATAGTCTTGTTTTAACCAGTAATGTGCTGAACTTAATTGTTTTTTTAATGAATAAGTGTCATTTTACAGAATCCATATTGATTCTTAAATCCAAGATCCATCTTTTAGCCTATGCTGTTTTAGCTGAGGCATGAACTATTATATTATATACCGCACATGGCAGCCAGTAATCATAAGGAGCTTTGTGATATTATTCTTGATTAGAAACTAAGTCTCATCATTCAAAAATCTGTCAGTTCTACCAGGTAATTCAAATTATTAATACTGTTTTGATGCTCTTTGATGTGATTCCTTCCATTTCCTCTTTACTACTAGTTACAGCACCAATTAAAACTTAATGAACATCTTGTGTCCCATGCAATAGCTCAGACTTCTACTGCGGCAAGTCGTTTAATGTACAGCTAACTCAAGAAAGAAATTGATTCAACAGCATTTCTCTAAATATTTGCTCTATATTAACATATTCTAAACCTATCAGCGATATCTTGTTTAATGTATGTTTGAATATATCACAAGTACAGGTTATGAACTCCACTTTAAAATCCCCACAAACCGGAAGCTGCAACTGCAAGCTGATTGGATGTAGTAAAGTAGATATTTCATTCAGAAATATCAGTAAATATGTTTTAGAAGAGTTTTTACAACCTAACACACTCCTCCTTCTCACCATTTCTGTTTGTTGTCAAGGCTGACATTTAGAGCAGCTTGATTAAATATGTTAGCCACGTCCAATACCTAACACATAGGCAATCTGACCATGAATTTTCAGATTTCAGTTAAAGATTAGAAGGGCAAAACATTTTTTTTTCTTATTGACATGAACAGATGAATTGTTCACCACAAAACTAGCAATGTGAGCTAACAAAATCATATAGTTAGTTTTGATTTCATGGGGACTGTAAAACACATATGCTGTGTAAAATTGCATTTTGTTTTAGGATTCTTTGATGAATTGAAAGCTTTAAAATAATACATGTAAACAATGCATTCATATATGTCTTTGCCATCGCATTTGAGCAGTTTAATGCATTGTTGCTGAATAAATGTATCCAGAAAATTACCAGAATGACTTTACTGATAAAGTCAAAAAAGCACTGTTCACACAGGCAAGAATGTTCCGGAATTTTTCCAGAAATGACCATTCACACATCCATTCCAAAATACCGGTAAATTCTGACATCATTAACCAGAAATGAGCTCAAAACAGCTGCGCTTGTATTTGTAAACGTAATACGGATTCGGCTTGATGGTTTCACTTTTATTTAAAGAGCCCCTATTTTGCATTAAAAAAGTTTATAGTTTGGTTTTAGGGGTTTCTAACAACTGATATGCATGCAAGGTCAAAAAACACTTTCATTGTCTTATAATGTGCATGTATTTTTACCTATTTATCCCAGCGACTCTCATATGAATCGTTCAGCGATTCATTTGTTCCCAAACCCTGCCCTAGCGCGAAGCTAATCTGCGCTGATTGGACCGATGGCCCAGTCTGTTGCGATTGGTCAACTGGGTTCAGTACGAGACGGACAGAACTGCCCATTACGGCTACAGTATGAAGTAGCACAAAGTATGTGAGAGCCCAATGCAGGAATGCAATAAAGCAATGCAGTTAAACACCAGCATATACTCTACTCTTAAACCAATCCCCAAGTAATAACAATGACACGTATTCAGTATTAATCCACGCAGTGGCAAAAGCTGAACTATTTTGAATATTGACTGCGTCAATATTCGTGTGTAGGAACAGCTGATGGTGGCCATAGCAAAGACAAACAGCAGAAGATCACCAGTTCAGAATCGCATTTAAATCGGTAAAGGAAGAAGCACACGCGACGTTTTTAAAGTAATTTTGGATGCGATATGTGAACAGCCCCATACAGATTTAACCTGAGAGATACAGTACAAGCACTGATCTATAATCAATACGTGATTACAAGCCGCGCGGGGTGATTACAATTTATAACACACATTTTGCAAACTACACAAAACGTTTAAATGACACTTACATGTTATGATCCGGAGGAAGAAGAAACTGGTCCATATGAACTGTAAAGGTTACTGACAAAGTCCCATAGTCTCTGATGCTCCTTCAATAGCAAACAGCTGGTGAATCCCATGTTGCAGTGTAGGTTATTGTATCAAAAATCAGGGAAATGATAGGAAGAAAAACAGCACTAGGTTGGCTATACTGTGGTATTGTTGTGAAAATGAACTTTAACACTTTATTCCCCGTGCCTCTGCTAGTGGTTGAAGTGAAAGCGTGTGCACATTTTACTGGAACTGGAAGTACATATTTGTTCATGTACCGTATGGACGTCGATACGATCAAACAAAAGATCCAAACCCAACACGATTCATTTATCTGACTCTGAGTCAACTATTTCGCTGAAGAATCAATAGCTTCAACAAGGTGCACTTTTAGATTTAAACCTCAGCTGGATATTTTCATTCACTTAGAGCTGTGTTACACACTGCATTGAAGGTCATTTTCAAAAACCCATAATAGGGGCTCTTTAAAGCTTTAGCATTCATGCAGCTTATCCCAGAGACATCCAAAGGCAGAAGCACTAACTAAATGCTAAATGTTTACACATTTGACTACATTACAAATTCTGGGGATGGATAAGTATTGTGAACAATTTCCATAAAAAAACATATGGAGGAACACTTTTGCATGTCAAGATGTACATAATATGTGTGTGTGTGTGGCGCTCACTGGCTGCTTCACGTGCACACGGGTCAAGCAACTGAAGAAAGCAGAGCTTGAAGGTAAAAAAACAGCGGTTTATCATAAGCATTGTATCTATAATTTTTTCCACAGTTGGCATTAAGAAGAACATAGAAACGTTATTTGATTAACATCTAGCAGCTAAATGTGTCTGGGAAATTATCCAAAGGCTTTTATTTTCATAAACAGTTTGGATGTGAATGCGTCTGAATGTTCTGATTGGCTGGACGTCTCACGTCAGTGCATTTTAAGCATGAACGAGCTCTTTCTGCCAATCTTCCTTCTGCATTCACACAGCGTAGCATTCCGGCAAATTACCGGTGATGTTACAACTTCTCTTTCCGGAAAATTGCCGGAACTAAGTTACTGGTATTTTCAAAAAAGGGTCTGTTCACACATACAGGCCTTTCCAGAAAATTGCCGGTTATTTTCCAGAAAGGTCTGTATGTGTGAAAGGGGCTGGCCCATAAATTTCTGTCCCTCAAAAATATAAATGTTTCTAACTTTTTAGCGAAATTTGTCTCTTTTTTTTTTTTTGTAACCAAAGAATTAAATATTGTAACATAATAATCAAGATAAAGTTTTTAGTAATGCTATGCTTGCATGACACTTTCCTTCGTGTTTTTAAAACGTTTCACATATACAGACATGACAAAAGATGTCTGAACTATTAACAAATGTGAATCACTAACTGCACTAAATTCCATGTGCATCCATCGTAATTCTATAGCACATCATTAAAAATGTATTCGTTTATGTTTTTACAGAAAACATGTATAACACCAAGGTAAAGTTAGATTGACCATTGACATTCATTAGACATTCGGTTTCAAACCAATTAAATTCTTTGCTCCTGTTATAGTTGGAGCTAAAAATATGTCAGATAGACATAATAATGTACCCTTTATGTTGCACAAGGCTTAATTTCTCGATTAAAAAACTGAAAAACCATACAAATGAACTAAAAAAATTCAACCACATGAAATCACAATAAGACCAGTACCAGAATGTTCCGAAAAATATGCTGTTTATTGCACAAGACTCTGTTTTTGGAATTAGCACTTTATTTATTTTATAATATTGATTTTATAATAAAATTAATTTTAATGGAAAAAGTCAATTAAACTATGACATCATTTGATATAAAATATTCAAATCAACGCTAAAATTGTCTGAATTCTCTATGATGCACAAGCTTTGCTTTTTACAGTTGTGTCTTTGTTAATTTTATATACAGTAATGAATCCGTATTTTTAAGTATATCAGATACACTGTAAATCAGGGGTGTCCAAACTCGGTCCTGGAGGGCCGGTGTCCAGCATATTTTAGCTCCAACTTGCCTCAACACACCTGCAATGATGTTTCTAGAAAACATAGAAGTACTTGATCAGCTAGCCCAGGTGTGTCTGAATGGGGTTGGAACTAAACTTTGCGCTACACCGGCCCTCTAGGACCAAGTTTGGACACCCCTGCTGTAAACACTAATATGGATTAAAATCTAACACCATTAGAGATAAAATATTCAAATCAACTCTAAGATTCAATATACAGACCTATCTGCCACACTTCTGCCATATTATTACCCCAAATAGCTAAAACGCAATTTTTCGCATACAATAAACCCCAAAATAAAATGGTATTGTCCACAATATGAATAACATTTCTGGCATTATAGCTGACAGTGTCATTTCGCACGCCTGCAGAAAACAATAACAAAAACGTTACCTCAGGACAGTGTTCACTCGCTAATGCTGGCTTCCTGGGGAGTTCCGCGTTGTTACCGTGTGCTTTCCCTCTTCCAGGTGCAGTGTTTGTGAATGGCAAAGAAATGACCAACCAGCTGCCAGCCATCACCGTTGGCTCGTCCGTGACCTTCGACATGGAGGTGGTGAGCCTGTTTCCCGTAAACAACAACAACCCCAACGACGGGGGAAACTTCAAGCTGAGGGTGACGATCGGCTCTGGGAACAGAGAGGTGGTGTTTGATTGGCTGCTGGATCAGGTGCTCGACAGCCTTTTCTTCGGCTGCTCCTTCACACACCCTGGATGGAAAGTGCTGGTGTTCTGATTGGTTACAGTCTGCTGGAATTCAAGACCTCAAATCTTTTTAATATTATCAAACTCTCCAAGTGCTTACAGTGTTCTGAATACCCCTCCCCCTTATTCCTAATATCAGTTACGCAGGATAACATTAACGTTTCTGAGGTGCGCCTCTGACCAAAACCACTACTCTTTGACCTCAGTACATACAGGTGAACGATTTTTTTTTCCATTATCGTGCATATTTGCAAAAAAAGAGAGACTGTTACATGTCAGAGGAGTTTAATAAAGTCTTTACCTGCAGGTGTTACATTGCAAAGCATGCTGGGTTTGGTTAACCACAGAAACTATATGTACTGTGTAGCATTCAGAGATCAAAGGCACTCAACTTGTTTTTTTTTTTAACAAACTGCTTCCCAACGAACGACGAAGACGATTCTAGTTTGAGTTAAGACGTGGAGAATGTATCGTCTGTAGTTTGTTTGAAATGGCTGGATGTTATTTTATTATGAGCGATAATGTTAAGCGATGGCGTGCCTAACAACTAGTATTGTACTCTTGATCGCCTGGTACTCGTGTTTTTGTCTAGAAAGTACTGTTTTCGTTTCTTTTTCTATCACATTGTGAAGAAAGCCTTAACCAGTGTCAATCACCGCTCAACTATGATCAGTAGACATCCATGTGTTCACAGAAATGTGAGAATTCGCACTAAGCTTAAGTGTTGTGCCAATTTATGTTCACCTTTTAATATTTACCTGTTCCGTTTCGTTAGATGGCTCGTAGTACGGTTTATATTGTATTTGATGAGGATTTTCACATTTCACAACACAATATGAGAGGCCACGCATTCAGTTTTTACATGTTCCTGAGATCACTGAATATAAATTATGAGGTACTAAGTTGAGACCGTGCTTTAAAACCAGCAAACACATACCCACAAGATATCGGAAAACCATATTTATAAAACTGTGACCGTTTCATGTATACTTACCTCATTTTTGTTTGTGCCTTCTCAGTAAAGATGCGGAAATACAATTGAACATTTGCCACTTAAATTGTTTGGAAAATTTCTTGATTTTTGCAAATGTATATGGGTCAAACATGAATGTTTTTAGGTATTCAAGCAATAAAAGAGTACTTCACATTTAAATGTTTTCACCCATATTTTAATGTGTTCTGTTTAACTTTTAAAAGAGTGGTCCAGGGTGTATTTTTAAGGCTTGGTTGTGTTTATAAGATGTAAAGCAATGTGTGCTCATGCTTCACTTGTAGAAAATCACATTATTTTTTTCATATTTCTTACTTGATTATATACAGCTACTCAGCTAACATGAAAACAACCATCATATTTCCTAGTTCCTCCGAAAAGGCCCACCCTCAAGAGGCTCTGATTGGTCAGCTAACATAATGTGCTGTGATTCATGGATCGGCATTGTCAGGAAGAGTGTCACGCCTCTACAAGCACACGCTTTTGCACTGTCAGTCAGAGTAGCTGTTAGCCTATCAGTTTGTGCCTGAATCAGACAAAACGAAAAGCACACAGCTGAACCTCACGCCTGCTCTCTAAAATAATCTGACAAGTGTCTTTCACATATATTCGAGTTATAAGCATGTGTAAGTAATATGAAACATTAACATATATTTTGTGAGTTCATTATCTGAGATGTCGTTTGACTGATAAATATGAATTTGTAGCTAAATTGTTAACGCTGCCAAACAGCATTTCCCATTGTTTACATTTCCCATACCGTTACCGCTAGACACTATGCATGTAATAGATCAATTTTAACAAATAAAAATACTTACAGGTTGTGGCTCACAATTCACAGCTACGTCTATTATGGTTAGAGGAGTTTTTAGCCGAATACAGCACTGAACTGGGAGAGATTCTAAAAGAGATGCTGTCCTTTGTCAAATGCTAGAGCTATATTTATTTTTATAGTTCTCTGGAACATAATTAAAATTAAACTGTAAGCACTTCTCTCTTTGTGGCGTGTCCTTTGGAAGCCCAAACACAGAAACAGAAGAAGCTCTGTGGAAATTGCAGCGTTTAGACGCCATTTTAGCTTTCTCTGCTATAACACTACAGCAACTCTGGCCACGACCCTTTCCTGTGCGGGGTGTATGTGTGTGGTGAATGCGCATAACCTGAAAAGCGTTTGTGATCTCACTAGCCCAGTGTATTTTTTTGTAGTCCCCAACTGTTAGCTGTAGGCTTTGCTAAGCTAACGTTGTAAAAGCCTATGTCTCCCTTTGCATTGAACTTTGAGTGCATTACATATAGATGTTGTTTATTTTCACACAGCTACATTACACATCAACTAAAGTTTCAAATTCGATACCGTAATGGTCCACCCCTTTCAAATAATGGTCATCATAGATTTTTACAATGACCTACACAAAATGGTTTAGTGGCTGTGTTTTTGTAAGTATATATACTAAAAAACCTGTCCGGTATACCGAGGACAAGAATCTTCTGATGACGTGTTACAACATCCTCCAATTGTCAAAGTATTTTTAAAAACCTTTTTAGAGACAACGTCATATGCCCTCTTCTGTTTTCATACATACATGACAATAAGTATGCAGTTTAATTCTCCCTTTAATATGTTACACTGAATGACAATGTAAAGTCATTTCAAATATACTTGCATGTATTCCTCATCCAAACAAAACCTGTTTTGTAAATGTACTTTGACTCCAACATGACAAAGGGACCTCTTAGCACCACAGAAGGTCTAAACAAACGTTCGAACATGAGGTATCAATGGCAAAACAAAACGACAATATCTTTATTTTAAATAAAGAGCAACCTCAAGCACTTGCTGCAGCATAATTCCGAAACACAAGCATGTTTCATAATGTTCCTATCATATTGATGATATAAATATCTTTTGACATTCATTCTTAATCAGCAATCCACATCTTGTGTAACAGATGCTGTATTAGGAGAGTTACACAACTGCAGTTACACAACTGCTTCAGCCAGTTAAGTAATTGATCTCCAATAATGAGCAGAAACATTATTTTAAAACCAGTGCACAAAATAAAGCAGATCCCTTTGTTTTAAAACCGACGCAAACAACAAAAACAAGTATGCAAACTTTGAAGAAACTAGACAAATGTCACTTTGGTCTAAAATAATCTTCCTTCTGGAATGCAGATCGCCATCAAACTTTTATATACACACACATTATACAACAGCTTTCCTCAGAAACACCTGGGCACCATGAAAACCAGTAGAGCACTGTGATCAAACTAAAAGATTTACCTCCACAATGTGTTGTGTGCAGTAAATCGTCATTGAAATTATTCAAACAAGCAAATGAAACCGCTTCACAATGATTTACACCAAAGTTCAAACCCTGCTTAAAGTCCATGTTTCCATGGGTAAGGCAAGTGTAAACAATTCCGCAAGGCTTTAGTACCCTGTACGTCTCTGTGTTACAAAATCAGTGGAATTAAGGCTCTGAAGAACTTGATAAGCACTGCAGTGTAGATGTAGACGGCTTCAATCTGAGAATCCAATGAAAAACGTTTCATTTGAAGTATGGATTTACTTCAAGCACCAGATCAGAGCAAACTATTTTGGGTCCAGAGAAGTTCCGAGAAAAAAAAAAAAAAAAAAAAATGTAGTTTAACATTGACAAACCACCTACACACAAAGAAAAACAACCCTATACACTGGCAAAACTAAAATGTTCAAGTTTTCCGAAAGAGTTTGTGAGCCCCTGTGAAAAAAAAAGCAATAAAACCAAGCGTGTAGGAGCTATTTGAGTCCATCGGTATTCAAAATATATTAAAAAACAATCTTCTTAGTTCTTTTAAAAATGGGCACCTAAAACAAGTGCTAAAAACCTGCAAGAGCTGCAGGGCTGTGTGAATGTGGAGAAAAAAAATATATACAAATCAGACCTGCTTGTACAGTCCACCATAAAGACGAACGGCATCTTCAAGTAAATTGACATCGAAACTGAGTCTTCTGATGACTTCATGACCATGTATAACCACACAACTGCTGCCAACTCAACATCTTTAACTGGGAGAGAGCGCAGAGCGTGTTCATATCCAGGGAGGCGTCTGACAGAGTGTTTCAGTGACTCTGGGTCTTCAGTAAATTCGGAATGCTGATTCACCACTGTCAGTCTTGCGCTATGGATTGCTGTGTGAGATCTCTCAGGTGAGTCATGGCCTTGTCGATGGTTGCTGTGGTTATCAAGCCGAAGTCGTGCATATTGATTAGATGGAGCAGGGCGTTTCGGCACAGATTCTTCTCCACCATGATGGTGCCATGCTGCTCCACGAACAACATACAGGCCTGATTCATTTGGTTGTCAGCTATGAATCTGCATGAAATAAAACAAGCAAATTACTGGCAGAAACGTGATCAACCTCTCAGAGATGATGAGCTCATATAACACGCAAGCTGATACAGGCAATGTATTTTCGATTTTACGAAAAACATGTCACGCCTGATTATAGGTCATGCCGGGTCAAAGTTGCATTGTTGCATGAATATTGAAGTTGAAAACAAGTCACACTTTAACTAAAATTCAGAAATGCTGTAAAATAAGTTACCAGCAGATCTAAATAATGTGCAGTTATAAAAATATGAATTTTAGTTCCCTTTTAAAGCATTTACATTTAAAAAAACTATTCTCGTAGCCGCAAAAACTTAGTGGTTAGCGTGCAGACATATGGTGCAGTAGAACGTCAAGGCGTCCTGAGTTTGAATCTCGACTCAAGGACATTTCCCAACCATACCCCCCTCTCTCTCTCCCACTTTGCTTCCTGTCTTATTACTGTCCTAATAAAGGTTAAAAGGGCAAAAATAAATCTTTAAAAATAAATAAATAAAATCAAATTCTTCCGAAAATAAATTGTGTTTTGATCTGCTTACGGCCCACTTGTTCTAAACCGTTTGAGAGTGGTTTTGTTTTTAGCACAAATTTTGAAGAATGTCAGAAACCAGCACTGACTTTCACAGTATTTTTTCTACCGACTATAGAAGTCAATGGCTACCGCTTTCAAACATTCTTCAAAAAGTAAGAAAGGAGTGATGGAAATTACAAAGTTCTGATAAAAATCCCTTAATTTGCAAAAGTTTTTATGCTTAAAAGAAAGTTAATCTGAATAATGGGAGATGGAAACAAATAAGTAGCCATGGGCTGGTGTTCTGTTGATTTATCCTACCTTGTCAGACTGTCCTACCTCCAATTCAAAAAGTAGGTAGCATATATTGATGACAGAATATGCCCCCCATTAGATTTAGCTAGCAGTGTAAATTTTAATGTGGAGTAGTGTGATATGAAGCTGTATTATCGCCATAACCTACCTAATCCATAACCCCAACCTCAGAACCATTCAAATACAGTGTTGGGAGCATAATCTGATGGGTAGGATAAAAAGTCAGGACAAGGGTATAAGACTCTGATGGCATGACAACCTTCAAAAAAAAAATATCTCTGTTTCACAGTTTTAGTAATCACTGCTCTAAATATATATTTTATTTTTTAATGTCTGGGTAAAAACAACAACTTTTTTCCCCATTGAACAATATATTTTATATTATGAAACATTTAAAATATTTTGGAGCAGTAGCTTTTGATGTGGAGAGTCCTTTTCTACTGGAGATACTGTTGCCCTAAAAAACTAAATAAAATGGCTGTAAAAAAAAACACAGTAAAATAAAGTTACATATGCCATAGGAACGGTATAACAGAATATTTTGGCGGTTTTGACTTTTCCAAACCGCAGTACACCTTGATAACGGTTATCCTCCCATGCCTAAAACAGTGAACAGCAGTGAACATTACACCCAATGACGAATCAGCAGTTTCCATTATGTTTGCCTTATTTACCGTTGGTTGCCAATACTACAGTCAGTCACTTTCAACTTGATAGAAGTGCACCTAATGTACATTTGTGATTAGTGCAACACATACAGTACACCGCATTTTGAAGATGAATATTTTTCTCCATTTCTCAGTGAATATAGGCAATGTATTTGTGTATTTAAACAAAACAGATTTATTAAACAAATAGATTTATTAAAATAATATTTTAGTCACCAAAATATTTTGAAATAGAAAGATAATACATTCAAAATCATGCAAAATATTGGAAAATAGCAAAATAGCATTGGAAAATTTGTAAATTTTGTCTTTAATATTTTTCTATAATATATAAATTTGGGTGTACTAGTTTTGGACTGTTACAATAAGTTATTTTGTTAGATAAGCTCCAGATTTGGCGTCAGTAATCTAATGTGCATGCATGAATACATTATTGTAAAGCTTCCTTTAGAAAATATTAATTTAAATGAGATTTGTGAGGGTGTACTCATATATGCGGAGCACTGTATATATGATGTTTTGCAAACTGAAAAGATTTTAATGTTAGGATGGAATCCCAGCTTCTGAGATGATTATAAAATTAAAGTATAAAGTAGAATTATTGATGAAAAAAATGGACACAAATGGCTGTAACATCTCTTGTGATTAAAAAAAACAAAAAAACAATGTGGACAATAAATAAAAATACATACCCATGTTTCATCACGAGCAGGTTCCACAGTTTCATGACCTCTTTCTCTCCCTCGTTGACGTCTGTGAACTCCTCAATTTGCTGATGGGCAGGAAAAAAAAAATCAATTAAGTGAAGGGACAAAAAAACTGAAGTATATATTTCATATTTAGGATGCGCTACAAATTAGCGTTGTCATGAGAATGAAATCTTCAATATGATAACCTGAAGTGCATCAATATTCATTACCATGAAGGAAAATGCCACTATTAGGAGCCAAAAATGTTTTGTATATTTAAAAAAAAGGTTAACTACATATCAATCTAGGGCACTTTTTGCAGTGTGTTTGTTTACATGAAGTTCACATTGATTTTGGCAGTCAAAACAAGAGTGACAAGTGAACTATGGGTAATGAAAGTTACAAGTAACAGAACAAATGAATCCAATAAAGCTGAAGAAATATGAAAAGTATCAGGAGGTACAGTATATTACATTGCTGTTACTTTAAAAACCAATGCACAGCTCCAGTATACTGATGCACGTCATCTTGGACATGTGTGATGAGATGATGTGTAGGAAGTCAATTGAGTGTTTACATAACGGTTGAGACATTTTTGCATGCTCTTTCACTTTATTTGACAATTTTAGCTCAGATTGACAACTATTCGCAGAAAGGGAATAGTAAGCTAATTTCCATATGCTACATTCTCAAGCTGACATTATACCGATCATTATCGCTACTGTAAAAAACAAATCAAACAGTTTAAAATATTTCAGTATCAGTATGCGTCATAAAACCAATATTTTACGCCCTCCTCAGAAGTGATATGCTTTCAGTGACGCCAAGGCCCAATCCCAATTCTATTTTTGTACCTCTACCCCTTCCCCTTGAAATAGAGTGTGAAGTGGAAAAGCTTCAAAACATACCCTTAAGAAATGGGACAGCCCTACAACCACTAGCACACGTCATTGCGATCTTGTACTACATACGAGATCGATAATCGTGACTTGCAGTTATTCCAGTTTTTTTTTTTTTTTTCAATATTTATCTTCAGGAAATAAAAGACGACAACGATATATTGTCATAACGATATAATGTGACAATAAGATCGGTACTGTACTGTGTATTTACACCGTGGCCATGTAAACACACAAAAACAACATTAACGTTATACCAGACACTGCTAAGGGGTAGAATCAGGATTGGGCCCAAGTCTCCCACACACACACAAACAGTCTCAGCACACCATCTGCCATCTAAAGTGGTAAGGATCTTAGGACTGCTTCCTCACCATAGCAGTCTTCTCCCTGAGCCAATCTGGGTCCCTCTCGTCCTCACTGTCCACTTCCATTTCCTGTGGTCGAAGTGGCGTGCAGCTGTCACTGTGGAAGTACAGGCGGTTGTGGCCACTGATGTACGTCCGCTGCTGCTCCTGCTCTCCATCCTCTGGCTCCAGGAACTCCGAGAGGCTGGGCTTTGAGCGCTTAGGCCTGAGGAAACCACAATACTCCATTTAATCACACTCATTATTAATAAAATAACAACAACATTTGGAGTAAACAAAATTAACATTTATAAAATGTAACAAAAGACTTTGACTTTTATTTATAGAACCCACAATACAAAATTATGAGAGAGAACAACTGTATTACAATTATTTATGAAGGATCAGACTACAGCAACAGTTGCTCAAACTTCAGCCTGAGCAGGAATAAAATAACAACTGAAAAATAAATAGACATTTTTAAAAACCAACAACAGAAAGAGAACTTATGTTCCTTTTTACAGGATGCGATATAAGTCACAAAGGAATTTGTTTGCAAAGTTTTTGGCTCAAAATATCATTTATGATGTACAAGATCAGTGCTGATGTGGCGTACAGAGTGTGCATACCACAGCTATGTTTCCATCCAAAAAGGCAAATTTACTATGTGCAAAACTGGAATAATCGCATAAAAGATGTGCGAATAAAGCAGTGTTCCATTCAAGGACTCAATAGGAACAAAATTGTCACTTCCTGATTAACTGGCGTCTAATATCAAAAGTAAAAGCAGAATTTGCTGCAGTAGGAGAAGCTGCGTGAATCTTTTCCTTACTTAATAAATGACTAGCGCCTCAAAAGACTGACACATATGCTGACATGCAATGAATGCGTAGCGGCGTTTGAAGGCATGAGACATGGAGCACAGACAGTTCTGGAGGTAATAAATAATATAATAACACTAATACTGAAATGGTTATGGCGTTTTAGGATGACTAAAACAACAATTCAGATGTTTTACAATGTTCTCGGCCTGCTGGTTTGTTCATTCACAGACATATTTATCATCACATGATCTCTTAACGCGCATACTGAAATTTGTTTGGTAAAAATGTTTCCATCGTAGTTCATGCGCATCTTTTCTTATCGAATAAAACATGGATAAAAAAACAAGACAGAATTATCGTAGAATGCAGCTCATCCTGTCATTTTCATAATGCATTCTTATATTGTAATCATAATTATTATATAATATAAAGCAGCAGTTTAGCACTGATGCAGTATTCATTTTCTATGAACTCTTTGAGTTGCATACATATAAAACAACTAACTAGGTAATGTGGAGATGATTTAATTCTGTGAACGACCTTTTCTGATCAACTATGATGTGAAATAAATAAAAATAAACATGCACGCCATAAACAACAGAAATGAACATGCAACATCTAACAATGAAAACCATGCAGCAGTTTTTTCTCTTAACTTCTACATACTTTCAGTCTTTCCATTTTCAAACCATACACACCTGCAGACAAGAATCTGTGTAACTGGAGTCCTCTTCACTGGACCATTACGGCTGAAGGCAAAGCCAGGCTGGCAGAGGATGTCCTGAGGGTTGCCCACGTAAGACCCGTCATAGCATTCATTGATTGACACATCTATCCTGGCTCCTTTAGAATGAGGCTGGGTGAGATGACAAATACTAGGCATGTCATTCAACCCAGACCAAATACAAACTGTTCATAGAATGATTTCTAAACAAGGTGTAGACACTGCAATGATTAGGACTGATCTGGTGACACTTCTCTCACCGAATAGCTGAAGATGAAGCGGCTGTGCGAGAGCTTGAGGTGCTTGAGGAGGCTGTAGAGCTTACGGCAGTTCAGCGTGCACCAGGGACAGTGCAGGTCATCTCTGGCCTCTGTCTGCTGCCGTGTGTTATTGTTATACAGGAACTGATACGCAAAAAAGAAAAAGACACAACAGACAGTAAACACTCAGCAGACGCCAATATAAAACCAACGACAGATCAGGAGTTATGGACTGCTGCAGAAAAACAACAAGAATCTCCACAGCCTTTCGTTAGTCAATTTAAAGACCTGGGTGTCAGATAAGATATGTATTGTGTACACGGTCTCGATTAAAATGGTAATGGTAAATTTATAGATGCTCACTACTCACCTGATAATAAACACGTAGTTTCTGACAAGGTTCAATGTGAGTTTGTTCTCTTCTTACTGGTAGATCAGTGCCAACAGAGTCATTAACTGCTGCAACAAATTGTCAGAAATTCTCTTCAGTCAAGTATTGCACATAAATATCCTCAAATGTTTTATATCTGAATGCTTTAAAATGATCTTACCTACAGCCTGTGGTGGCTTTACATTACTAGTTTTACTGCTGTCTACTGTGCTGGCCTCAGAATTGCGTGTGGCCAGCGGTTTAGCCACCGGTGCTGTCGCTTTGTCCGCTGTGTCATTAGTCCATCGCAAAGTGAACTGCAGTGTTGGTCCCTGAGAAAAGGTCTCAAAGGGGGGAACCCACTGAAACACAAAAAAAATACAAGCATTTTCTCATGACGTCTCTCCAACACCCACGCATATATTACTGAATCACTCTGCCTGCACCTCACCTTCTCATCTAATATTGTTTCCCAAGTTGCCCTTTTCTTGCCTACAGGGCTCTCCTCTATCTCCTGCATGGAGACTTCATATTCACCATCCAAAAGCTGGAGGCGTCTGGAATGCAAAACAAAGGCTTTAAGGGATGAAAATGCTGTTATTTACTCATCCTCTACTTGTTCCAAACCTGTTTGATCCTCGTTCTTCTGTTAAACACAAATGAAGACATTTTGAAGAAAGCTGAAATGCTGTAGTATTTGTTTTTCCTACTATGGAAGTCAGGATTTCAGCTTCCTCAAAAACATCTTCGGTGTTCAACAGAAGTCACTCAAGAGGTTGTCGGACAATTTGATATCGGTTTAGTAATAGATCATTACCAGCTATTACGTACTGACGTCATTTATCTCCTATGCATGATGTTGCAGGCTAGAGAGAGTAAATAAAACCCTCCTACTACTTAAAAGGTAGATAATTATGCACAGTTAAACTGCTTGTGAGTTTGGAAAGTATTTCATTGACACTGAAGAAGGTACAGCACAAGCGGCTGTTTCACTACAAGGGAGAAATGCTGTAAAAATCCATCTCTGCCTCTCTCTCTCACTTTGGACATTTGTCCAGCTGGTGTGTTCTCCTCTCCTCTTGGCTGTTTAAGCGATCCTTGTGGATCCTGACACGAGCATGCCTGAGGTGCGTGTTTTCTCCACTGTGTCTATTATGGAATACCTGTGATAACCGCGTATTATGCGCATATAGACTGTAACCACGGATGTTCTTCCACCGTCACTCATTGATAAACAGCGCTTTCATTTCTAAAGCCAAGCGCAGCCCTTTCTGTTGAGCGGATGAACACAATGATCAATCATAGGGGTGCAAGACCTCGCTTGACAGCGCTCAAAAAGCAAGCGGGATAGTATTTACATTCGTTTATTTGCTATAAATGCTCATGCTGTTTTCTGTACATGTATTAGAGTTTTGTTTGATACATTCAAAAGAGTGTTTTCTTTGAGCAGGTCAAATTAAAGGTACAGTTCATATTTATTACTGCTTGTATTAAAGGACACAATTGTTTTACAAATATTAATATATTTATATATTTTAATAAAAAAATTATTGTGTTGTGAAGAAAAAATCTAACTATGTATGAAAAGCATCATCAATGCACCGAGATATCGAACTGAACCGAATCAATGGCATAATAATCGTAACCGAACTGTGAGACCAGTGTAGGTTCACACCCCTAAAACTTTCCCATTATAACAAACACGGACAGCAAATAAGCAAAACAAAGCAATGTTTTTTTGGTTGTTGTAAGAATGATTACCTATTTTTATCAAAAACAGTCATTTGTGCCACAAATGTAGTTTCTCCATCATCCTGATGAGAGCAGTATCTCTTCTTCCTGTTAGACAGCTCTTCGATAACATCTGAGAGAAAAACAGTTGTTGTTTTTGTAAAAAGGCTTTAGTAAAACGTGAATCTCATTTTGAGGTAGAAGATTATCAGAAGCTTGAAAGTCAGAAAAGCTGAAGCTCATACTGGTATCTCTGGTGGTCATGCCATTGTGCTCTCTTCCCCATGGACGAGACGCTCTGAACAGAAGGGAGTAGGACTTCACCGTGTTGCTGTTAACAGGCTCAAACTCGTGGCTAGGCACTATCAGAGTGGGAAAACCTCCCAGCTTGGTTGGACTGATGTCTGGGTTCAGAGGAACCTGCTTTTTACCCGTTGGCACTTGCTTCACTGGACAAGTAACATCCTATAACAGAATGAAAAAACAGCACATTTTTAGTGGCTTTTAGAATACGAGATTGTAGTTACAAAAAGCTAATTCAATGTTTACATAATTCAAATGTTTCTGTCTTTGTGACCTTATTTAAACCTGATATTAAGAGATTTAGATACAATTGAATGAGTGTTTGAGAAAACAGGCTTTTGTTCCAATTTGACATCAAGCGCCCTGTGAAAGGGACTTGGGCAAAAGTATACGTTTCAATCAAACCGCATTTGTGTGCAATATGTGAATTGAAATTATATTTATTTACAGATGTATAGTATTTCACAGTTCTCCAGCGAGCTATCATGAACGTTCTGAGACTTCCTGTGCAACGTGAGCAACAAACAGGGCCCTGTCAATCGAGCTTGTTATCATAGTTGGATATTAAATAATAAAAATATGCAAAATTTCAATTAACTTACTTCTGCCCATTTTAATGACATTTCATTGCGTGGCTAGCAGAATAAAGGACCTAATGCAGAGATTCTCAACCGGTGGGCTGTGACCCACTAGCGATCGTGCAGGTGGTTCGCAAAATAGCTCAAAATTACTTTCATTTTATTCTATAATGGTTTGATTTCATTATTCATATATTATATTAGAATTATCAAAGTATGGGTTTTCGTTTTCTGTGAATGATTACTTGCAAAAGTAAAAAACTTGAAGGTGGCTTAAAACTCCTGTCCGCTGCACGCCAACTAGGGCTGCATTCTCAATTGTATAAAGCAAACAGTCACGCTAATGTAAAGGTTAAGATGATTAGAGAGGGTAATAATAATCAGCTTGTGCATTCCTCACGTCTGTGACTTGTACAGTACCACACAGGTAAGTCTGTTGATTCACAAACTAGGCGTGCCCTCTGTGTATTTTTGTGTGAACACTTTAACATATCACCATAGTTGTCTAAATTATCATCCTATGGGTGTTTTATAATGGATGCGCACCCATACAGGAGAATCTAGTGAGGCTCAGTGGCATTTCTGTGGTATACAGCTGTTCATGGTTCCTGTCAGCGTACTCCAATAACACCCAGCTGCAAACCTAACCTACTTCAGATCAATGTTGTTCAATAGATTTAGAGCAGGGGTTTGAAGGGCCAAAAACCAAACTAGACTGAGGATAGTGGGCCGAAGGTAAATATAGCTGCCATGGGTACTTTCTAATTTATTTAACAATATTTTTAAATAACTAGAAAACATTGCTTTGAATTGACTAATAAACTAATTATTTTTATGATGAACTTGTTACAGTAAAAACATTTATAACTATATAAATATAAAATCTCATTTATAACAAAATTTAGTTACGCTAGTCAAGCTGCACCTGATTTTGCCTCGATTTGCTCGCAGATGTCTTCTGCAGTGTCCTCTATCTGTCGAGTGGCAGTATTTACATTTTTACACAGTATTTATTTACGCATTTACACTTAACATTTAAATGAAACACTTAATTTGTCTTTTTTGTAGCTCAGCAATAAAACAAACAAAAAAAGATTATTTTAAACTAGAAACCCTGCCCATCATTTGTACACCTTTCTCAGATGGGATGGTGGGCCAAATCGAAGGTTACAACGGGACAAGTCTGATTTAGAGTGTTTTAACATTTCTTAATGGATATGAATAGTAGATATTCAATCAGTCCAGATTCTGCCTGTAGTACTGTCAGGTTCACTTATTTAAGAACAAGCAATGAAATTGTAAAGAATGACTTCAGGAATCAGGAATTCAGGACGTTTAAATCTGTGCATGTTAAAAAATATATAGAGATTATAATAATAGAATTTTTTGTTTTTGTAATGGAGCTTATAGACTAGAGAATATTAGTAGAAGGTAAAACAAATGTTTTTATGCTAACAAAGAAAGGTCAAAAATAAGCATTTTCTCCAGACAAACAGTGACAGATGGGCCTTCAAAAGTTGATTGGAGAAGAAGCTGGGCCCCCGAATTGAAAATGTCTGAGAACCCCTGACCTTATAAACATGTGGATATACAGTATTTTCTTTCAGATCAAGAAAACGCTTACTCTATTTGTTTATTTTTACATTTTTCTTCTTTTTTGACTCTTTCAATTTGACATTTTTGTCAAAGGCTTGTTTACATTTGTACTTTTGTCATGGTGCACTACTAAATGTGAAAACTGATAGTTAAAATGAAATACAGTAACATAATTTTTATACTGAAAATCAGTTAAGTATTA
This sequence comes from Danio aesculapii, assembly GCF_903798145.1. Classification (NCBI taxonomy): domain Eukaryota; kingdom Metazoa; phylum Chordata; class Actinopteri; order Cypriniformes; family Danionidae; genus Danio; species Danio aesculapii. The sequence goes on from NC_079437.1 coordinate 35,125,550, forward strand.
ATCAATATAAATATAGGTCATAAGTGACAACCCAATGCACACTTTTTCCTTCAGAAAAAAAAAATTCCCCAAAATTTCCTGATGACTCATGCTGCACTATGCTGATTTTTGCTAATGCTCCAAACACACAGACTTGTAAATACAAGCAGAACCATGTCTTCATTAACGTGTAAGCTAGCAATCGGATTAAAAATTAACTTTCATTAGAGCAGATAGTCACAGATACAGCTTCAAGAGACGGATAAGAGTTTTTTTCCAGGTTGGCAAAGCTTGTTTTTGTTAGTGCACAGGGTCAATGTAGCAGTTATTTTAATGCTGCATTATAAAGTATTACCTTTCTTTTCTTGTGGCAGAGCTTGACGAGTAGCACTTCTACAGACACAGAGTTTTCTTCATTCTCTGAGTTCTGCAATTGCTTCTCTGATAAAGTGAACAACAAATCACAATCAATGCATGGACAGGAATACTATGTTTGTGCACTCAGAAACTTAATTTGAGCTCACCAGTTTTATGGAAGAATCCAGTGAAAGTGAGTTGCAGGTTTGATGCCACACTGCACAGCAAAAAGACTGCAGTTAAAACTTTTGTATGCATTGAGAAAGTAAGCAAACAAAATAAATCTGAACCAAAAACAGCTTACCTGTGAGATTCTGGATCCACTTTTGACTTCTCCACTTTAAACAGCAGATCATTCAAACTGAAGCTCTTTCTAAAACAGCAGATGCCAGCAAACATTCGGTTATTTTGTTTCGTTCTTTGATATGCAACTTATCTTACAGCAACTGAAGAACATCAAACAGCTGCAGTGCATTTGTCAACATGCAAATTGTCACACATTTGTCAGGCCTGCATAAGGAAATGGAAGGTGTGGCCTTTTGACAAACAAAGAGATTAAGATTCGCATGCAATCATTTTACCTTTTTGAATTTGTTCTCGAGTTTCTGTGGGACATATATGTAAGAGATCGGTGCAGGAAAATTGGCTGATGGGACAGAAAAAAATGAAACAAACAACCAGTTATTGTGGCAGGAAAGTCCAAGTTTTTCACCTTATTGAGTCAATGAGCAATTCCAGCGTTATGGATGTGACATTTGCAGTAAAACTAAACGCATAAATTCACAGAGAAAGTATATGTTAACATTGTATTGAAATATCTGTTTATATATACAAAACAACTAAGCACAGAGTTATGGGATCAAAAAAATATCAATCTGTAAACATTTTTTATATTTTAAATTAGGAAAATAAACCTGGGTTATGGATGTGACCAAAAAAGTTGCGAGTTTACAGTACAACATACTTTGTAGAAATTCTGTGAATTAAACTGCACAACCCAAAAGACATAATGCTAATGAAAAAAGAAAAAGAGTCAGTTCACTATAGAACAAACATGATTGATTTTATTTTACTTGACATTTTTGCATTGATAAGGAACAAGCTTCGTAATGGATGTGACGTCTCTCTGTTTTGGATGTGACAGATGTGAAATTGCCACTTGTGTGACTTAGGTAAAATCAAATATAATAGTTTGAAAACACTGCCAGAAACATTTTTGAGTATTTTTACAGTACTGTAAAGATCAAGCCTACACAAGAAAAAACCTAGCAAGGGTTTTTCATGGCAAGGTTGACATTTGTATGGAATTGCTCCATTATAAACAATGAAAATGACATATTATCTTTGATTATAGCCTACTTACAGTTATGAGATTCCTTGTGCGAAGAAATCTGTATATTTGAGTTGGTTCTGTAAACAGAAGAGAAGAAGAATCACAATGACGTTGACAGATGCAGATTCATAGAAAGTATGTTTATGTCAAAATATATATATCAATTTATATGAACAAAATTAGCATTAATGTTATATAACCTTTGCAAATCAATTATTGGCCACAGTTTAGCAAGACAACATGTCTTAGCCAGTGTAAAAAATAAAAAGTACAGCATAGTTTTTCAAAGGTTTTGGGTTATTGATGCTTGTTGATATGCTTTTTTTGTGTAACAACACCTCCTCCAATGACATTTTAAAATAATTAAACGCATAAAAGCACGTGCCATCTCTTGCACGTGTCTAATTTTCATAAAGGATGTGGCCTACACAACCATCCAAAAAATTATATCCCTCAATTTTGACTAAATCCATAACCTGACAGTTAAAACTGTCGTCAAAAGTAACATTTAAGCATTTAACAAACTACTAAACGCAATTTGCCGGTTAGTATTGTTATTGTTAAGCGAGGAGTGTGTGTATTCATACAACTGTATACGCTTAAGTGTGCTAGAAAAACAGCATTTTTTATGTTTTCGAAGCGAACAGGGGGTAAAAAGTTAAAAATCCCGAGCTACTTACTCTCGAACGCCTCCAGGAAGAGTTGGTGGTCGGCTTGGATCTGCTCCATCTTGAGTCGCTTGACTGAAGTCATCACAACACCGGACGATGCGTGCGCTCCTCCATTAGCGGCTTTACTCGCGCTGTTGCCATAAAAACCATTCCCACCCGATCCGTGCTTTTGTGGAGCCATCCTAAAATAGCGTTCGCGGGGTCGAACGAGACGTTTGAAACGGAAGCCCAGCGGATTCAGCCGAGTCCTGAGCCCAAACAAAGGGAGAGCAGCCGAGACCGGTTCGCCCCCTCAACAAAGTAACAGTTAACATCCACGAGCAGTTCAGGCTGCTTTGCAGACCGGATGGAATTGGCGACACCACAAATACACGTAGACAAGTAGGAAAAACAGCGTAACAACGTCCCAGAAACGATCGCCTAGTGAACTCTTATCGGATCGTGTGTAATTTGGATTCCACGCGACGGACTACAAAACAACCCCGGCAGAAAGTACGCTTCAGTATATGCGATTCACTACTGTTTCGCTACCAGAAAACTGCCGCTCTATGCTGTATATAAGATAAAATGTTACAAGTAAACCCAGAAGCCCCTAAGGGAAACAGCCTGAAGTCGAAAGTGCTGTGAATATTACCCGCCCTCCTTCTTGAATGCATTGCACACAGCTGATAAAAGCTCGAGTTTGAACATTACAGTCAAGTTTGGTAGAGAGTGTGCTCTGTGCTCGCCGCTGCCTTCCGTTTCGCTTATTATGTTTTCGCGGGAAATTCGTTTTTTTTCAGAGCAGGAAATTTGCTGATGATGATGTCAAGATATTCAGTAATTTCTGAAATTCAGTACATTTTACCACTCATGATATTGTTGTCGTGGGCACTTCAAAGTACAGTGAATAGTTATTTATTATTTTAACTATTATAAAGATAATTTCATAATGGTGATTTTCATTGGCCCATGAACATTTCTTTGTTGTCAAACTATTTCATATCTGTAACAAGCAGTGGTGTAAAGTAACAAATTACAAATACTCAAACTACTGTAATTAAGTAGTTATTCTCAGAAATTCTACTTTACTAAGTTAGTTAATAAAATGTGTACTTTTATTTTCCCTTGAGTACATTTTTACTGCATCAATCCTTTTACTCCACTACTTTCCTTCAACCTGCAGTCACAATTTTTTCCTATCTATGGGGATTAGAAAAATCAGTCCTGTGATTTCTGTCCAATCAAATCGCACATAGAAGTAAAGAGGCAAATCGCATCATATTGAACTACCTCAAGACATGGGCGATTTATAAAGGCAGCAAACTGTTTAGAAGCAATAAAAGTGTCCAAGAAGATGTCCAAAATCTTTCACACATTGACCCAGAGAATGTTTAGATGCATGTCACTGATGAGAAGATGACGAATGATTGCTGTATGATGACCAAAATGGCATTAAACACTCAGCAGGCACAAGATGTCAACTTGATGTCAGATTGACGTTTGTACGCAGCGTTGTGGGGACGTTGCATTTTCTTTTGAAAAGACAATCAGGTTAACATCAGAACCCAACATCAGGCCCATGTCAATGTCCAACCTAAAACCAACCAAATATCAACGTCTAATGATGTTACAGCTTGACGTTATATGGATGTTACCATGGTGACGTCTATCAGACATTGGATTTTGGTTGCCATATCTGACGAATAGGCGGTTCATTCCGCTGTGGCAACCCCAGATTAATAAAGGGACTAAGCCGAAAAGAAAGAAAGAAGAAATATCTGACGAATAAATGTCAATATTTGACATTACTCTGATATTGCTTTAAGATGTGGCTCGACGTTGGATTTTGGTCACTTTCCAACACAACCCAAAATCAACCAATTGTCCTTAGTCACCGGCTAGACATTGAATTTTGGCCACCTGACATCACAACCTAAATCTAACCTAATATTAACGTCTTATGAAATTGTGTGCCTCCTGGGCAATAACTAAATGCACTACAGAATGTTCTGTTTTCACACATCCACAAATTACATTTAAATGCATCAGCTTTTCACCGTGTAATACTCACTACTCACTACTCTTGAGTACTTTTGAAAGGTCTACTTTTTACTCATACTTTGAGTAATATTTACAAAAGATACCCAGTACTCTACATTTTTAGGCAAGTAAAGGTACTTTTACATGAGTATGATTTTTCAGTACTCTTTCCACCAATCATAACTTGATGTTATAACAGCTATCATAACATTATTATATAACAATATGTGGAACTTTTTGGGCTCTCAGAAGCTATGTAAATTTAAAATGTAAAACAGGAAATACGTCAGGACCATTGTTATTGTTTACATCCCTCAAAATGGTCTATAGAGTGCAGTTGTGTTGACAGACTGTAAAAAAGGGTTGTTCATCACTGCTCATTGTTCTTGTGGAAAAAGGTCAGACAAACATCTGTATTGTTTCTTTCATTTATTTCAAATGTTTAGATTCATAGGCCACGTTATGTGTAAGAATTTATGTGAAATTATGTGAAATTGTTAATTGGTGTTTAATAAGTCAGTAAAATAAATAGTCGTAACTAATAACAAAAAGAAATGCTATTTTATAACATTTGTAACAACTTCTGTAACGAATGTATCTATTTCTCATTGTTAATGCATTAACCTACTATGGGATCTCATTGTAAACAGATACTATACTGTATTTTATCATCTTTGTTTTGTGGGTGATGCGGTGGCGCTGTAGGTAATCCTGTCGCCTCAAAGCAAGAAGGTCGCTGGTTTGAGCCTGGACTTAGTTGTCATTTCTGTGTGAAGTTTGCATGTTTTCCCTGTGTTGGCGTGGGTTTCCTCCGCCTGTGCTCCAGTTTCCCCCACAGTCCACAGACATGCAGTAAAAAGACTCCAAAAACAAAACAAAAAAACTCTTTGGGTCATTTTAAATCTTTTAGTTGAGTAATTTAGCAAGAGGTTTTACTCATTTTAAAACATAATAAAGTATTGTATGATCCTTTATTATCTTATATAAATTGTCACATTTCTAGCCTATGTAAATTTCAACTACCAATGACACCTTTTTTAGCTCTAACATTTGAACTTTTAATCAAATAAAGAGTGAGTCCGCTCTCTCTTTTTAAGTGGACAATATGAACGATAACGTTATATTTTTTGTAAAGCAATTTCACATCCGGAAACTCGCGGGTCTGACGTACCGGATGTGTCTAATTTTGTAGAAAACAGAATAGGACCAGGATTATAATATTGCTTCTATGATATGCATGAAGTGCAGCCGTGAACGCAAACGGGGATAGAATTGCCAAAACAATTATTAAGAAATCATTTGTTAGTATGGCTTACGTTACGGTAAATAACGTTATTTCCGCCCTGGTGGCCAATAGGCGCGGTGGCCAAGTGGTAAGGCGTCGGTCTCGTAAACCGAAGATCGCGGGTTCGAACCCCGTCCGTGCCTTGATCTGGAATACAATGGTAATTTTGCACGTAACTTGTATGAAACACAAACATGTCACATACATTTCTATTTTCAATATATTACGCTGTCGTTTCAGCACAAGTAGGACTCAGAAAGGTTTAAACCATGAACCATGAGTAAAACAAATGACACCAAATCTATGGTTTTTATTTTATTAAATATCTGTGGTATTAGATGGATCTTGGTACTGTAGAAACGTAAAAAGATCTGGACTGAATACATTATGTATCCTTTTGTGCGATAATTTATCCATATAAAACTACAAACACTAATTCAAAAGTGTATTGCTTATGAAGCCAGTATGTCTGATGCTTTTTAATAATAACAAAGACTAAGGTAAAAAATAGGGTTTTAGTTTTGTTTCTGAAAAGAGCTAAATTCCTTCATTGTAGTTTAATTTGGAAAAATGCAAGAAGAATAATGTAAGAATGTAAATTGGTGTCTGAGTATCTGTGTAGCCTAATGCATGTATTATTATGCATTTATCCACAAGATGACGCTAGCTCTCCAACTAAATGGCCATGCAATATCCCTATGGCAAGCTGATTTAGACTTCACTCACCTTAACCCTCAGACTTTAGGGCTGTTTGCACCAATTATCATAGGTATAATAATGATTACCATATAGTTTTAAAAATGAAATGTCTGCATATGACTCAAGTTATAAGTCAAGTCTTTTCGATTGATCTAATACAATCTAAGGAACAGTGGAGTCCAAATATACAACAGAGAAACTTTCAGAATATTTTTTTATTATTGTTATTGCCAGCAGATGAATGATAAAATATCAGAATTCATTCATTTTCCTTTGGCTTAGTCCCTTTATTCATAAGGGGTCGCCACAGCGGAATGAACCACCAACTTATCCAGCATATGTTTTACATGAAGCGGATGCCCTTCCAGCTGCAATCCAGTACTGAGAAACATCCATACATTCTCGCATTCACACACAAACACTACGGCCAATTTAGTTTATTCAATTCACCTATAGCGCATGTCTTTGGACTGTGGAAACCGGAGCACCTGGAGGAAACCCACGGGAACACAGGGAGAACATTCAAACTCCACACAGAAACACCATCTGACCCACCCGGGGCTCGAACCAGCAATCTACTTGCTCATCGTGTTGCCTAATATCAGATTTCTTCTGAGTTTAAACAGCCTGAGCATATAAAGCAGCAGATGACATTTATGTGAATAGAAAAAACAAAACCGGACATTATTATGCATTGGGTGGTCATTAATCAGTCATGTATCAATCTTTAGTTGTTGAGCTTTACCCATCATAATTACAGTTATTACAGTTTTATGTGGGCTATTAGAAAATATCACAGAGGTCTATTAAAACCTGAATAATAGAGATATTGAAATGAAATTGTTGAAAAGTTAAAAAATAATAATTTGAGAGCTCCATGTACAGTAGTAACTGAATGAGACCACTATAACAATTGAAGAGTTCAGATACAAAAACCTTTAAGTACCATCTAGAATTTTCTTCTACAATGAGCATTTTTCTCTGCCTCTGATGTTTATGGTCAGTTATTTCATGTTAAAACTGATGAAAATAACATATTCTTTGTGATAAAAGTGAAATTGCTGAATCAAGACATAAAAGCCTGAAAAAAAAAACAAATTTTAGAAGAAAATTTCAGATGGCACTTAAGAGGTTTTTGTGTCTTTGATTCTTTTTAGATAAATTAAGTTGTAGAGCTCTGTCATTTAAAATAAATGGAGGACAATGTAAACATACAAGTAATAAAAACTAAGTTAGAAATTAATAAAAGTTTTCCAAGTTTTTTCCAACTATTTCTACTGACAATTGATGTCTATAGTTCAGTTTACCTATTAGTAAAAATGCATTTATGACAATTAACACTCTGTGTGTTAAAGCTAATATGGCTTGCCATATGCAATAGTGCGCAGCTAGCCAATAATATAGAAAATTATGAAACAGTCGAAGTTAAAAAAAAATCATAGACCACACTGCTCTTTTTTCCTGTTCTCAGTGCATGTCTGCCATAAATAAATCCATCTACTGACACCACGCGGATATTTCGCATTTATGACACATCAAGATGGCCAAGCAATGATAAACTTTCTAGCTGTTGTGCGCCAAACCAAGTGCTACGAGACAGTAGGTAAGTGTGACACATTCATAAATGCACGTGCTACCTAGAATACCATTTTGGGGAGGTCCTGGGAACAGCACGAGACGCGGCCGCGCGCGAGATCTCCGCTCGCTGCTGCTGCCGTCGCGCACGATGGCACGCGAGAGCGCGGACTTCAGGTAAATCCTTTAAGAAGGCGGCAGTGACACTCACAACTACTCGGCCGACGAGTAAAGTTAAAAGGATATTGAGAACATTTGCCTCACCCAAGAGAAGAAGAAAAAAGAGAAACACGCACATCTTCTCCAGAAGAAACTTGAAGGCTTTGGCGAAGACTACTATCTTTATTTCATTCCTGTGACAGCAGTCGGAACCAGAATTGGACCGTACGATCGACAAACTTTTCTACAACTGCTTTTACAACGACTATGGACATAAATCAAACTACAGACTGGGCTGACAGCAACAGAGGAAATTCAGATGAGGTAAATAATCTATTGTAGTTAAAAGACTATGTGCTTCTTTTATCCCTGATAAATGATAGTTACATTTAGATGTATTTTATGGTATAGCCTACTTTTGATTTATATATATCTATACAAGACAATGTAATATGAATTATAGACTTATTTAAGAAACTGGCAAGATGTCATGTTGTTTAATAGTTTGTATAGGCTATAAGGATAATATAATAAATAATTCTGAAAGTGTAATAATAAATTGAGTGTATTTGGGGTTAAAGACATTAATGTGTTAGAGGTTGGGTCTTTGCGGGCAAGGTGAGTAGTTAAATTTACTCTCAACTGGCCTACAAAGTCCCAGTTTCTGGCTCATGTTATCATCCTCACTTATTTCTGGCTGAATAAGTACATTGGTATGCCCACATAAATAATTATGAAAAAATATAATTCATCTGTTTGAGGGATACAAGGAAAGCTTCTATATCATACCAATGCTTTAAACACCAAAAATGCTGAGCTGTTTCAACCCAATTTTGGGTCAAATGTGGACAAACCCAACCACTGGGTTAAATCTATAAATTATTTTATTTCAAAATGTTTTTAAACCAGCTCTTGTCTGTTTTTGGATTGTAACAGCCCAGCATTTTCAGGGTGTAATCTATTGAACACCAATAAGAATAATTATTTTCCAGTAGGCTACGTCATTTAGCAAAATAATTGTCCAAAATAGTTTGCTCATGATCATGCATGCATTGTTGCACTGATCGAATGTTATAATCTATTAAACACTTTCATATATTTAGCCAAAGATCTCTTTTTGGTATTTATTAAAATGCACGTGGCTCATTTTTGCCTGAGCACATTGTTATGATCTATTTTAGGATGATTTGTTTCTCCAACTATAAAACTAAGTGGGAATTAAAGCCCAAGACACAACTTTACAAATATTTCTGTTGCTTATGATTGTAATACTGAAAGAAGGGCCCTCATTCTGTCTAATGGGCATGTTTGTAGTGCATGTATAAACACAGAAATACCAATCCGAATAGGAAAGAATCCCGCTCCGAAATGAACTGAACTCATTCACCTCTCTCAGCTACCCACTTAAATCCCAAAGCAAACCCCTTTTTTTTATAAGGGCAATTTATAAACCCCTGGCATGCACGCTTGGGGGGAGGAGGGAGGCTACAATTCCCCTCACTCTCTTCTTAATTTAAACTTTTCACTTGTTGGACGGCTGACAAACAAGGTCTCGTTCGCTTCCAGCCGTCAGGAGCAAGAAGCGATACAGCAGCCCCATGTCTGCACTTCCCAGGGGACAGGGAAAGGGTGTCCAGCTCTCAGCAACACCCAGCCGCCCACCGGACTGTTGAAATGTGAGTCTAGGAAGAGGACCCAAAAGGCAGCAAGAAAAATGAGGGACTTTTAGGGGCAGCTGTGTTTTATTAACCCAGTCATAATGCCCCTAAAAATCCTTATTGCTCTTGCAATTTTCAGCGTCCCTGCGTGGACTGACATGACTGAGCAAGGCTTGGAGCACATGCCTGCTCTAATATAACAGAGAATAAGAAAGCCTTCTTGTGAAATGCCTCCTGTTTCAAAAGCCAGCAGCAATGGAGCTATATTTAAAGTCTTGGTTTTTGCAACACAGTCAAACAATTGTCAAAATATGTTGTGTAACTCAATGCAAGACACACTATATGTGGTTTATGTTAATAAGCGGTTCAGTAAATACACCCTTTCCTCTCATTAATGCAAAGCAGTGTTTCTTTTCTCTTTCAAAGCATCACTTTTTAAAGACATGACTTCATTCTGCTCCCAATCTGACTGCTTTTTGTCAAGACCACCAGTCAATGTGAGCCTTGTGAACACCGAATGAAGTTCCCCTGCTTGGGGTTATGGCTTGAGTTTGTCAGCAGACTTCTGTTTTCAGAAATTGGTTTGAGCGCATTTATTCTTACACAAAAAAAAATGCTCCAGTAAATCATCCAGTTCTTCTGGTCATGATTGCATTACGCTGTGGGCGTCCTTAAGTTGAGCTTGGCCAGTCAGAGCAAAACCTGAGCCTGCTTCACGATCACAGCAGATTCCTCCTTATTATAATGTCACATGGAAATCACGCTGACAAACTCAATAAACGGCTTGTGTCGTCGCATTCACTCTCAACATTTTGGTGAGGGGCAGGTAATAGCCTGCGCCGAGGCTGAGAGAAAAAGTGAGTCAGCTCGGAGAGGATGCATGCGCTCGGAGAGTTAAAGCCTGTGGAATCTCGAGCTGCGCTTTGAGATTGCCTGCTGTCCCACACGTCTCATTTGCACTTCGCTATTATCGCAGCAGGCTGGAAACGCTGCATTTCCCTCTGCTGAGAGCAGGAGATGATTTGGGCCAGGACGTCCCTGTGCAAAAAATAAGCCTAACAGCAAAGGCATGCTCTTAAAAAGGGACTTTACATACTGGGCTCAGTAGGTTCTTTGAAGAGGAGAAATTAATATGCAGCAAGGATGACAAAAAATATGTCTTTACTTTTTGATTATATTACTTTAATTCATCCTTGCTGCATGTTAAAAAAAGATTTCTTTCTTTTCAAATTATTGATATTAGAATTGACTTTAAATAAAAAAAATTCTGAAGCTAAAACCATTTTATATATATAAATAAATTAATTAATTAATAATAAAAAATATATATATATATATAAATATACACAGTTAAAATTCATATTTTAAATAGGAAGCTATACAATATTATATTTGTGTATATATATGTTAGTTTAGTCAGCACTGAAGCAAAATCTGGAGCTAATCTAACTAAATAACTCACGATAACGGTCCAAAAAGTAGTACACCTAAATGTATATGTTATAGAAAAATATTAAATACAAATTTAAAAAAGAGGAAAAATTAAGAGAAGCAAAAAAAGATTTTTTTTGCAATATTTAGCATGAATTTAATCGTATTATCTTTTAATTTCTAAATATGTTTGGTGACTAAAATATTACTTTAATAAATATATCTGTTTAATAAATCTGTTTTGTTTAAATGCACCAGAATACATTGCCTATATTTACTAAGAAATGGATGAAAAATATTAATCTTCAAAATGGGGTGTACTCAATTAGGCTGAGCACTGTATATATATATATATATATATATATATATATATATATATATATATATATATATATATATATATATATATATATATATATATATATATATATTCATACACAATTATGGGAAAAATTAAAAGACCACTTGGAATTTTTCTGTTTTTTAATTCCAATGTTAATGTCTAATGTCCAATATTTGGTAGATTATTTGGGTTTAGTTTTTTTTTTTTGTTGTTGTTTTTTTGCGCAGTTGTCATAATTTTTTCCTGAAAAATACTAAGAAATGTTTTTATTGGAAATTTGGACCTTTAAAGAAAAAAAAGCATACAGTTGAAGTCAGAATTATTAGCCTATTTTTTTTTTCTTTTTTAAATATTTCCCAAATTATGTTTAACAGAGCTAGGCATGGGCTGGTATAAGTTTCTGACGGTATGATAACCTTGGATAAAAATACCACGGTATCACGGTATTGTGATTGCTGCTCTAAATATATATTCCTTTTAAATGTCTGAGTAAAAAAACAGTTTTTTTCCATTAAACACAATACATTTTATTTTAGTAAACATTTACATTTTGGAACAGTAAACATGTCAGGCTAAATAATTCAAACAAATCATTGACTTCTGTTGTTTTCATTGGTTTCAAAAATGCAGATTTATTTACAACACATAAAAAAACATAAAAAAAACCTTACATATACCTTAGTAATGGTATAACCGAAATTTTTAGAGGTTTTAAAAACTTGACTTTTCCAAACCGCGATAAACCTTGAAACCGGTTATTGTCTCATGCCTAAACAGAGCAAGGAAGTTTTCACAGTACATCTGATAATATTTTTTCTTCTGGAGAAAGTCTTATTTGTTTTATTTTGGCTAGAATAAAAGCAGTTTTTAATTTTTAAAAGCCATTTTAAGGTCAAAATTATTAGCCTCTTAAACCTATATATTTTTTCTGAAGATCATAATACAACAACTTGCCTAATTACCCTAACCTGCCTAATTACCCTAGTTAAATCTTTAAATGTCACTTTAAGCTGAATTCTAGAGTCTTGAAAAATATCTAGTAAAGTATTATTTGCTGTCATCATGGCTAAGATAAAATAAATCTTTATTATAAAATTTTTAAATTATAAAAATTTATTCATTAGAAATTAGTTATTAGAAATTAGTTATTGAAACTATTATGTTTAGAAATGTGTTGAAAAAATCTTCTCTCCGTTAAACAGAAATTGTGGAAAAAATAAACAGGGGCTAATAATTCAGGGGGGGGGGGGGGGGGTAATAATTCTGACTTCAAATATATATAAAACACTTTTCTTTTGTATTGTAATAATATTTCACATTTTTACAGCTGAGTAATCATCTTATTCTTTGCGTATGAGCAGGCGCAGCCATTTGAATATTTTTGGCTTGAGACTTACGGTCTCATTCACTTCACTCTCAACCATTCATTTTTAGACGTTAAAAACAGCTCCTTGCTTGACATTGCAAACTGATATTTTCTTATTATATTATTTTGCTTTATCTGTATAGTCATGAATACTTGTTTGTAGAGCAAGTATTTTGACCGTTTTCTGCCGTTTTCTCCCATAGGCAGCTGAATCTGAAGTTCTAAAACAATTGCAAAACCTAGCACACTTCTCCATTGAAGAATAAGGTCAATAAGAGACTCAGAATTCCTCAGGGACATAAAATATAGATCCTTAAAAATAGAACTATTTTATTCAAATCTTTTTGTGGAATTTTTTTTTGGTTTTAAAGTGAGTTAAAAACTTTAAAGTTAAGCACATGATGTACTAACAAATATTTGAATATTTAAAATTCGCTGAGAAAAAACTAATTAATTCTAAAATTAAAGCATGGAATGGCTTTAAAGTATATAAGTAAGCATATTATTTAAAGTATATAAGTAAGCATATTGTTTCTTTAAACATTTATTTGTGATTATTTTCTCAAACTTTAACTAAACATTTTGTACAATCAAGGTTGTAATTTTTCCCCCCATTTTTAAACCTTGCCACCGAAATGAATTAGCAAACAAATAAAATTAAAATACAATTACAACAGGTAAATTTATAGTCGTCTTTTACATAAGTATGAAACCAAACCATATTGGTGATCACAATTAAACCTGTTTGTACAGATTTCTTTATATAAATCAGATAGAGAGAGTCTTCCTTTTTTCAAAATATGTGATCATAGGTTGCCATGTCTCATAACATTTTTGGACAGATCCCTTCATTAAATATTTAGTTTTCTCTAATTTCAAATATAAATTCAGATCACACATGCACATTGAAGCTTTAGGTGAAGCTGCTGATTTCCACTCAAGTAGTATTCTTCTCCTTGCTAACAAAGAAGCGAAGGCGATAAAATTGTTTTCCTTGTTGGTCAACGATATCTTGTGTTCTGGTACACCAAAAATAGCTCACTCAAAACCAGGTTTTATCTCTAAATTAAAGGCATTATTTAATGTCTTAAATATTTGTGCCCACTCAACTTTTGACAAGCCCAGAACATATGGAAAAAGTCTGCCTTGTCACTTTTACATCAATCACACACCTCATCAATAGAAGGATATATTTTTGAGAGTCTTCATTTTGTGTAGTAGGCTCGATGAATAATTTTAAATTGTGTGATATTACACAATGAAGTGGATTGATTGACTCTACTCAGAGCTTCTTCCCAGATTTCATCAGGTATTTCATTTCCAATGTCCTTTACCCAATCTCCTCTAATTCGGTCAATTAAAGCATCATTTGGAGACATAATAATCATGTATAATGCTGTAAATTGACTTTTACGAGCAGTAGGAGATTGTAGAATGTTATCCAGCATTGAAGCAGGTGGTAGGTCAGGATAAGTTGAGCTCTGGGCTTGAACAATGTGTCAGACCTGGAAATAACGAAATAGATTGGAATGTGCCAATTGAAATTTTTTGGAGAGGTCACTAAAATTAGCAAAGGTGTTGTCTATGTAGAAGTCCCAACATCTGGCCAAGCCTGCCTTCTGCCATTGAACATATGTGAAATTTAGTTTACCAGGAGGAAACAAGTGGTTATAACATGAAGGGTTTAGCATAGAAAAATCGGCCAGTTTAGGCTTCTGTCCAAATTGGGACCATATCTTGAGTGTAGAGCATACAACAGGGCTTGAAGAATAATTAGATGGAGAAAAAGGTAACTTCATTGTTATTAATGAAGAAATTGATGTAGAAATACAGGTATTTGCTTCAGCTTTACACCAATCAACCTCTGGGGTATTATACCAAGTAACAAAGTATATTGTTTAAAGTTTATAAGTAAGAATATTGTTTTTCTGTATCATTTTACAGCAATATATAATGTAATGTAATCAATCACACCAATCCATTGGTTTAAATGTTTGCTTTTGTACAGATGTCCTTGGTTATTTTTTAACATCTTGCTTTTTGAACAAAAGAAACAGACAGAAAAAAAACCAAATACAAAAATAAATGGATATGCAACAAAAACAGCAGGATAAGAAATCAAAGGTGTCCAACATTTGAACAAAAGTGTGCATATAAATGAGTTTTTGACTACTTGAAATTTTGACATGGGACAGCGATGCTTAAATTACTCTGGTAGATAATTGCAGCATTATGATCTGCAATTTAGGAAAAATAAACCGCTTAAACAGTTTAATGAGTGGAGTGAAAGAGTTGGCAGGGTGTTACAGTAATCAATATGGCGTGAGATCATAAACATATGTATAACAATTTTGACAGCTGTAAAGAAAATTAAAGGACGAAATAAGGGTTAGGAATTACAGATGAGAATTCTTGATGAGATGCTAACTACAAACTGAATTATGAGTAAAAAAAAACACACACCCAGGATACACAAGAACCTCCCAGATATCCAAGCAGAGGTCTGAATGTGATGAAAGATATTTGGGGTCAATTATCAGGGTTTCGGTTGTGTCATTGTTTAATTTGAGAACAATGGAAGCCACCCATACCTTCAGGTCACAGATGCTTGATATGAAAATGAACACAAATTAAAATCAACTTCTGCGTCTCTAGTGTGTGATATGGATCAAGAGTATCTTGACAGAAATACTGACATGCACTTTTACGATGCAGTTCACACACACATATGAATCATCCTCTCGCTTTTTACAAACAAACATGCATATTAGCGACGAGTGAAAACATGTTGAACGATCCTAAACGATCTCCTGATTTCTGTGTGTGTGATTGAAGAGTGAAGAGGCAGTGGTCTGTGACTGGGTGGAGAAGAATATGGAAGGAGAGGTGACACAGATGTGGTGACTCAGCACACACACACACACACACGCACGCACACACTGACTCACAATCACAACCAGGAATCTGTTTATCGGCAAACCGCTTTGGATATTAATTCATCACCACTCCTTCATATTCTTCTGCCTTTCAATTATTTAGTTCATTTAGTTATTTGCTTATTACTCAATATTTTTGTACAGATGTGGTGGTATATATAAATAAAGCTATATGGAACAAATTAAGAGGCCACTTAAAAGTTTTGTGTTTCACTAGATTTACGATTTAAAGTTTATATTGTAGTTTTATTCTGTAAGTTACTGATGATATTTTTTTTGCAAATGTACTTTAAAATGTTGTCATTTAGACAAAAAAGTGTCATGTTTTCAGACATGTTTATATTTATGTTATGGACAACACAATACCAATATTTTAACTTTAAAAGAGTTTAGAAATATTTTTTTTTGTGGTAACCTTGATTTTCAGTCACATAAAATGAAAACATTTTATTTTCCTCCGGGTGCTCCCGTTTCCCCCACAAGTCCAAAAAACATGTGGTATTGGTGAATTTGGTATGCTAAATTGCCCGTATTGTGTGTGTGAACGAGAGTGTATGGATGTTTCCCAGTGATGGGTTGCAGCTGGATAAGTTGGCGGTTCATTCCCCTGTGGAGACCCCAGATTAATTAAGGGACTAAGCCGAAAAGAAAATGAATGAATGAATATGGGTACATTACACTGCAAAAAATATAAGGCAGTAAGTGTAAGTTCAACAAAAAAAAACATAATTCTTATTTCCGTTCGCTTTTTCTTGTTCACTCAACTTTTGAAAACATTTAGTTGGGTTAACATAAGATTATTAGTTTTCTGGAGAGGTGAACTACTCTATAACAAAACTTTTTAAGTTGTGCCAACTGAACATTTTTTGTCTGCAGAACTGGAATGCCTGAAGTTGAGAGAACATAAAAAACCATAATCCTTATTTACTTTCATTTTTTCTCATGTACCCAACTTTTGAAAACATCAGTTGCACTGACCTAAAATGTTTGAAGTTAAGTGAACAAAAAACTCTTTTGGAAATTGATTCTAAGAAATAATAAATTATCAGAACAAACAAACATAGTTCAATTGAGAAAAAAACTAAAACAGAGACAAATATTAACAAAACATTTATTAGACACATTAGAAGCAGGACAGGAGGTAAAACAACAACAACGGTAAACAAGACAAGGATTAAAACATGGCAGGACAAACAGGGAAAAATGCTTTGTAATGTGAAGTGAAGTATGCCTTCCTGTTTTTTTTTTTTCAATTGAACTATGTTGTTTGTTCTGATAATGTATTATTTCTTAGTACCAATTTCCACACAAGGTTCTTTGTTCACGCAACTTCAGAGATTTAAGGTTAGTACAACTGATGTTTTAAAATATTGAGTACATGACGATGCCAGTGGTGTTGTGGTTAGTGCGTTGACATATGGCACTCCGGTGTTCATGGTGACCTGAGTTCAATTCTTGCCTCAAGGTCCTATGCCCATCCTTCCCCTCTCTCCTGTCCCCACACTTTCCTTTCTATACTCTCTACTGTCCTATCAATTAAAGGTGGAAAAAAATCTCAAGTACATGAGAAAAACGAAAGGAAATAAGGATTATTGTTTTTTGTTCTTCTTCAGACATTCCAGTTCTACAGACAAAAAAATTTTAGTTGGCACAACTTAAAAAGTTTTGTTACAGAGTAGTTCACCTCTCCAGTAAACTAATAATCTGTTAACCCAACAGTTTTTTTGTGTATTTGCTTTTTGTATGACTGACAAATAATTTGAGTTGAGTGAACAAGAAAAAGCAAAAGGAAATAAGGATTATGTTTTGTTTTTTTGTACTAATTAAAAGTTTTTACGGTGTAGGCTTTTACAGATGTAATGTGGTGTGTAAAAAGTTTTGGGTATATAAAGGGTCTGCAAAGCTGCAGAGGTCAGTGTGCACACAAAAATGTAGCTCTGAAGTGTAGTTAAAAAAAGGGATTTAGAATTGAAATTCAGGTATGGCGATGGTTGTTTGTTTTCCAAACGAAGAAGTAGACCGATTACAACAGACTGGACCATCTGACCAGTCAGAACAGAGCAAACTCTAGTTTAGCGGAGTTTTGAAACACCATATTCTTGAATGAACCTTTTTAGACACTAAGAAAGGATAAGAACATGTTTATTTTGACATGTGAAATGTGTTTTTTTTTTCTATTAAAATGAATGTAAATCTATTATAAGATACCAACAAAACATAACTCTGAAATAATTGTATAATGGGGGACTAAAAAGTTACTTCAAATTAAACAAATGTTAAAACAAATTTTATTAACAATAACAAAAAAACTAAATGACAAAAATGCAACAAAATATTTAAAATTATAACTAAAATAAAGGGAAATCTAATCTAAAGTTCTTACTGATCACTGACTGTCAAATTCAGCTAAAATGTTACTTTTTTTCAAGGTTTTGTATAATGCCATAAATTTTAAACATTTAAACCACAAAATTCAATACTATTATATTACACAAAAGTTGTTTAAAAAGTGGTGAGTTTGTTTTTTGTGTGATTTTTGGTCATGTCTTATCTCGCCTAGAGCACCGAGTGAGCGAGGGCTGCAAAAATAGGTGCATGACGATTCTAACTGAAACCCAAGCCAGTGTTTTAACAGAACCCAGCACTTCAGCCTCTCAGTCGTTCAGTGTGGTGTTGTTTCTACAGACGCACAGTGTTGTTTTCTTCTCCGCAGCAGGAAGAGGCCTCAGGCCTGCTAGGAACCATCCAGCTCCAACTGAGTAAACTACATAAAAGCCCTAACCACAATCAAAGTACTTCTTTTCAAGTGTTCGTTTACGTACTGCAGTAGTTTCATCAGGGTGCAACTGGCAACATATATTTACATAGTGTGCATCAGTGTGCTCAAAATGTGCCGGTATTCCTAGAAGCAATATTAAGGCTAAGCGAGCGTAACTGTAAGATACACAGTTTCTACCAAAGCTTCAACTGGATGGAACAAGGAGAGGGAATGCCAGAATAAATCATCCACCTCGTGATTAAAATGATTCGCAAACATGCCCTGTGGTCTATCCAGCTCTGCCAGAACTGTATGCGAACAGTGAAAGATCTGCCAGGAGAAACGAAAGATCTTATCAAATCTAAAAAACATGATGAGTTGATGAAGAAATACGCTTTTGTTCAAGTGGAAAAACAGCAGTGGCAAGATAAGAGTTAAGCAAAAGAAAGAAGCGGTAGAAGGAAATCAGAGAAAATGAAGCAGGAACAGATATCACATACATGATAGATATATATTTAGACAACACGAGTCCTATAGCGAACATGATACAAATGAGACGTTCAGCCGTATCCAGCCAGCGGTCTTCAGCCTTGTGGTGCGCTCTATACCACATCATTTATTTTTAGTTTGAGGCAAACAATTTTCTCCGTATTCCCTCCTAGCTTGTCTGTCAAAGCATAAAAAATAGACACAGACAAAACATCTTTTATTCTAATTGCATATGCTTCATGTGCACTTACACAATCTGTCATCTGTGGCACGAATGTGTCCTATATGATACCTGCACTTGGAAGCTATTTTCCAGATAAAGAAGGAAGCTTTCTGAAGTCAATCAAACATGAAGACGTCATAAAAATGTCAAGATGAAGTCAGATCAGTTTAGGAAGTTGGAAAATGATTGTGGCATCGAGTGCGGTTGAATTTATGGACGTCTTGTTTATAAAAGGGACGAATTTGTTTGAAAACGGTATTTATCGTATAGTCAAAGTCAAACCTATAATTCCAACGCCATGATTTGCTGTGGGTACCGGGCTTTTAGCAGTGACTTAAATGATCAAAAATGGACAAAACAACTTCCTGAGATCTGGGCTTTCAATCCCCTAATGTGGTAAAGACTTGCGCCTGTAACAATCCGAATGATATGCAATATGAGGAGTCATAAACACACTGGAGAGTAAGAACTGACTGTGTGGTAAATTCTGTTGCCAATCTGACTATAGGCAGCCAAAAGCACTTTCATATCCCAGACAGGAGTGGCTAAATAGAAATTCCTTTAGTCAACTTGTATGAGAGATACAGAAATTTTCTTTTCTTGAAAGATCGTTTTGCTCATTATGAACACCAGAGTTCAAATGCATCTCATGTAATTATTATAATTGTGTAATAACATTTTAATAAATGTGTATACAAGGTCACGGTGTGCAATATGTACGAATTATCTTGCATTAATATGCTTTTAATTGACGTAAGCTTTTTAAATGACATCCTGCAACTTCTCTGCGCAAATTTTTAAGCATTTATTTCACGCCAGCCAGGCTCATTCTGAAAACATACCTCTATTTACATTACTGGAGAGTGTGAAATACGTCACAGGAGCTACGTTTTTTGCAGTTTTTGTTTTCGTGAATCCACCAGAGGCCTCTATGTATGCGTTTTGAGATCTCAAATGTCTCTTGCGAGTGCCATTCATGTCTGCTCTTCTCTCGTAAATCCACCAGCGCCCGCTGTCAACTGAAAGCTTGACTGACTGACTGACCGATCGACTGACCCACCCTCCTCCTTCCCTAAACCCAACCAAAAGTGTTTTCAAAAGCACCAATTGACCAGCGCCCACCCACTTCCCTAAACCCAATCGACAAATTTAAAAAGAAAAGCCCTTGTCTGATTTTTACTACGTTTTCAGATTTTACCATATTCTCACCCTGTTATTTACTTGCTTATTTTATTTTTTGGCTTCTGTTTGTGTCTTACCTGCTTTCTGGAACAGTTTTTCACTGGACTTGAGCGCCATCATCGTGGTCAACTCCTCTCTGCATCTCAAGTCCACCAAAGTACACGGTGAGTTACTGGACAAACTGGTAACAGCCGAAAAAGCTGTCCATGCGGAGGTAAGCGGTCAGCTGGTTAGCGTGAAAAGGAACAGCGTCATACCGCCCCGTAGAGTTCGTTTTAAAGACGAAATGCAGCCATACGTACTTCTGGCTACATAATTCACAATCTCCAGAAATGTATATAGGGCTATGTTTTCAGAATGAGCCTGTGTTTATTTCATGTGTCAGAACATAAGAGATACTCTGCAGATTGTGCATAAACATCACTTTAACTCATTGGGAGAAACAATGAGCTAAATGAGTAAACAAGATGACAAGGTGTGGAGACAATCAACAACTGGGGCAAATAATAAGGAAACAAACAAGGCAGTAGCACAGGGAGCACACAGGGCAACATTGATGGCACAAAAAATGCAACATACAGGAACACAAGAACTGTAACACTTGTGTGTTAAAAATGAGCAGTACGTTGCTGGCTGTTAATACCATATGGGGAAAAACTGGTTTGAATATAAAGTGTTAAAACGTTTTTCGTAAATAAAAAAAACTGTTGGAATTAAAAACAACTTGATTAGCAAAAACAAAAAAATGTGAATATATCTTAATTTTAACTTTTGCTTGACAAAAATGCCAAATAGGTCTCTAAAAACATTTGTAACGCTTAAGCAAATACGGGCCCACCTAAAGAGCCTGCTTAAAAAAATAAAGTGGTAACGCTTGACAAAATCAGTTGATCAGTTCACTTAAAAAATAAAATGAACAACTGAAAAGTTCACTTATAAAACTTTTAAAAAGTTTTTTAAAAAACAAGTTGGCTTGGAAAAAAATTGGAAAGTTTAATTGACAAAAACGTTAAATAGTTCTCTAAATAACTGTTGGAGGACTCACTTAAAACAAAATACAGTGCCTTATGATAAAAAAAACAGTCCTTTAGTTCACTTAAAAAAATAAATTGAAAAATTACTTGAAATTCGTTCATTCATTCACTTTCCTTTGGCTTAGTCCCCTTATTCATTTGGGGTCGCCACGGCGGAATGAACCGCTAACTTATCAGGCATATGTTTTACAGAGCGGATGCCCTTTCCAGCTGCAACCCAGTACTGAGAAACACACTCATTCACACTCATACACTACGGCCAATTTAGTTAATTCAATTCACCTATAGCACATGTCTTTGGACTGTAGGGGAAACTGAAGCACTCGGAGGAAACCCACGCAAGCACGGGGAGAACATGCAAACTCCACACAGAAATGCCAACAGCTGGGACTCGAACCAGCGACCTTCTTGCTGTGAGGCGATAGTATTGACCACTGAGACACCGTGTCAGCAAATTACTTGACTAAAAAACAAAACGTTTGTTAGACAAAATAACAGTTGGGAAGATTGCTTGACATTTATTCTGTTTTGCCATACACACAAAGCTACCTCTACACTGTAAAACCCAACAGTCAACTTTAACAAATAAAATGAGTGTAGTTAACTTAAAATTTACTGAAAGTTAATTCTACTCATTTGAAAAGAGTTTTGAACTCAGTGTTGAAGGTAATGAGTTAATCAAATACCTTATTACTTCAGCTTAGATGGAGTAAGTTCACAGTACTCATATAGATTAGTTTTTTAACTCAAATGGTTTGTAGAAATCCTCAAACTGTTGAGTTTCCATAACTTATTAGGTGTTACAGTACTCAGTTGGTTTGAGTTCTCTTCATTTATTGGCTTTCACTGTGCTCAAATTGCTTCATTTACTCAAATGGATTAAGTTCACAGTACTCATTAGATTAGTTTTGAACTAAAATGGTTTGTTGCAATCGATTTCCTTGTATGGTTTAAGTTACCTTAACTTATTGGGTTTTACAGTGTAGCTACTTCTACTTCTAAAGTAGCTACAGAGCACTTTACAATCATATTCATATGAAGGGGGGGTCTAAGTTTTAAGATGTGCCTTTAAGTAAAGTATGTTGGACATCTGATGACCGCACAGTTATAAGTCAAGGTAAATGCATTTTTCAGTGTCATTTTAGTTAGATTAAGTTATATTTTAGTATATATTTAAGTATATTAAGTTACATTTACATTGAACTTTCCTTTTTATTATTCCATTAATGAATCATTATAGACTCCACAATGTCATTTTTAAAGTCCTCACAGCACACAAAAATGTTTGCTGATATCTTTTGGATTTGCTGAGACAGTTGCATGCACAAATATTTACTTGAGAATCAGCAGAACTTAACAGGCAGGTGCGTAACATTCATTTAATCTGATGCAGATGTTTTATTATTGAACCCTGTGCAAGTCTAGGAATGTACTTCTATCGTCTAATTTGTCTTTGTTTTTTATTTGTGTTTTTTATTAAATACACACATATACATATATGTGTATGTATGTATGTATATTGTATGTATATATATATATATATATATATATATATATATATATATATATATATATATATATATACATATACATACATACATACATACATACATTCATACATACATATATATATATATATATATATATATATATATATATATATATATATATATATATATACATATATATATTATATATAAATCTTTTTATTGTCTTTAAGTAAAAAAAAGTCATGGTTTATTCTTATAAATGAATGCTTTTTCGAAATGCCAAACAATGCGCCTTTTCACAGCTTGAATTGGTGCCAGAAAGGTTTGACTTGCTAAGAGTTTTTTTATTTTTAATACAAAGATCACTATGTTCATCATGTCCACGATGCTTGAACCAAGTATAAATTGAGGTTTCTTGCCAAAACTATGCTCTTCCACATTTGGCAGAGAATTACTGGTTCACTCGGCATACACGACGGACAGCTCTAAAATAAGAGGGGCAAAATAAAGGGGCCGTTTACGCTTCCTCCAACATCATGTTTAATGAGTCCAGCCTAGATGTACTGCAAACAGTGACATTCTCAAAATAAAAATATGAAACACCTCTGCAGCATGCGCAGCAGTTGACTTGAGCTTAATACAAAGTCCATTTTTGTGTGTGTCTACGAACGACAAGAAAATACTATTCACGTATGTTGACACTGTTATTATGAGCATAATAAGTTCGACTGTTTTAAAAGCCATTTTGGTTCACAGAAAACATTCATTCTGCAATCGCTGTGTATATTAGCATGTCACAAACGCGTTTTATTTACACATTTGTCGTAAATAGCATACTTTTGGCCTGATGATAATGTTTCAGCAAAGACTTCACTCTTTCACGCCAAACAAAATAACGCCAAGCCTTCCCTAATCAATAATAAACATTTTTAAAGAACAATTAATGTCATTTATGCCATTTAACAAAACAACGTGAGTCTTATTTAACAAATCAGTATAACTGGAGCTACATGTTTGCTCCACCAGAGCTGTCTAGTGAAAGTGTTGATTAATTTTTGGCAAATGTGGTTGTAGACTGTAACCAATTACCAAACTGAAAGGCAGTATTCGACCTTAAATAACCCTAAAAAACAAAACGCACTTTTTTCCCCAAGCAGGCTGCATGAGTGAATTAACCACTGCCTTGACCCACTTGTCCTGAATGCTCGTTGAATGAGTACATCAGGGGAGTTGACATCTTTGTGGCGAGAAGATAAAGAGGGGCATCAGAGCCCAAATTTAGCCCATTGTGGGCCAGGCCAGCCAGACTGGTGGAAATTGATGATGCTAAATGGACTAAATGAGAGCTCCGGCCTGCATGGCACATCTACTGCACACAGAAGCAGAGGAAGGACAAGCAGGTTTACTAATGTTGGATAAACTACACTGAAATAAAATTATTCAAAGAGGATTCCTTGGATTTACTACATTTTTAAGTTACGTGGTTAAACAATTTATTTGGCCTAAATTTAAAAAACAAATGAAGTTGAACATTACTAAATTTAATTTGTGTAAATTCAACACATAAATTGTTTGCAACAATTTTGCAGACATCATTTTTTTCTATCTATCTATCTATCTATCTATCTATCTATCTATCTATCTATCTATCTATCTATCTATCTATCTATCTATCTATCTATCTATCTATCTATCTATCTGTATGTATGTATGTATGTATGTATGTATGTATATATATATATATATATATATATATATATATATATATATATATATATATATATATATATATATATATATATATATATATATATATATATATATATCTGTGTAACACAAAAGTCAGTGAAAGGACAAAAACACAGATAACAAAGGAATTAAAAAATTAGTTAATAGGGAATATAAAATATACAAACTGTCAAATGTATGTACATGTACAATTATATATACACAGTATTTTATGTATATCCAATTTTAAATGTAAACCGAGTATGTTGTTAAATAAATAAGTTTACAAATGTCTATAAATAGTGTATGTATATATCCTGGACAGTTCATCTTGCTGGTCCCAGGTTGGACCCCTTGTTATCCTTCAGAACTGCCTGAACTCTGTAAGTTTCTAAAAACATCTATCTGAGATTTTACTCTGTACTGACATGATAGCATCACGCATTTGCTACAGATTTGTCAGCTGCACATCCATGAACTAAATCTCCTGTTCCTCCACATTCCAGAGGTGCTCTACTGGATTGAGATCTGCTGACTGAGTGGAGGCCAACTGAGTTTCAAGAGTTCACACTTAGCTGATGATTGAATATAAAGCTTATTTGGTATGCTGTCCCGGGAGAGAGCCCTGAGCTCGGGGCTACCTCCCGTTGCAAGGCGAGAGGGGCGTTTGAGCTGAGGAAGATCTCGAGAACTCTCGAGCTAATGAACAGATAGTGATTGCTTTTTAGAGATAACTACTTACTAAGTGCATGTCTATGGTGCCGATTTGGATTAGTCAATTAACAGTGAGAACGTGCAGACTCTGCACAGAAACGTCGGCTGGTTTGGAGATGACCATAACCAAAGACGTACTTGCTAACCACTGAGCCACCATGCCACCCGTCTAGGAAAGGTGTAGGAGTGGAAGGGGGATTCTTCAAAACGAGGATGACTTTGGTACGAAACCTAGTGCCTTTATAGTGGCTTAGGAGTTGTCTGGTTGGTGAATAATAAATTGCTTAATGCGGGGCCAGCTGCAAGCAATCATCAGCACGTGATCCTCTCGAATTAGTTTGTAAATAAACTTCACTTAGTGAACCCACTGTTATGTTCATGATTTGAGCATGGTGATATGGGGAGTAATTCTGCTAGAAGACAAGATGTGTTCACTGTGGTCATGAAGTGATGGTGAGCAACAATACTAATCAAAAGGCTATAATGATTAAACATTGTTGAATTGGTACTAAGTGCAAAGAATACATAAGCAGCTTGAAGCAATGCCGAACAGACAACAAGACCAGACACCCGTCTTCTGTTGTCCAGTTTTTGCGAGCACATGTGAACTGTATCTGATAGAAGTGGCACAAAGAAGTGCAAAATTCCAGTAGACCATCAGTTTCTAAAATACTCAGAGCAGCTCAATCTGCTAAGGTACCACATGTATATATAAACAAGTAGCACCAGCACCACCAGCTTTCTACCACTACTCTTGCTTCCTGTTTGATGTGCTAAATATGCCCCCCAAAAACAGAAATATTGTTATGGATGACTGTTTTTGTATTGTTCCTCCATGTAAAGTCCCTTATGACACAATCTACATTGTACAAAGCAATATAGAAATAAAGATGACATGACTATATACACACTTTTCATTTCAGTTTTAAAATAAGTTTTAATCCATTTTATTCCTGTGATGTCTTCAGTGTCTCATCATGATTCTGTATTAAACAATATATATTTTTCAAGATTCTTTGATTAATATAAAGTTCAAGAGCAGCAGCAGAATTGTACAAAGCTTTGTTTTGACATTTGAATGTAATTACAATTTGAATGTGTCTTTGATTAAAAAAATAAATAAATTCTTCAAAATAAAATCGTAGTGATCCCATGTCTTTGAATGGTAGTGTTTTATCTGTATTTTAGCTTTCTTGTATGTTATTGATTGATTGACTAAATGTTGTACACATTAGTCTTTAAATGTTCTTTAAATATTCTTATTCTTTCCACATTTCTGAATCTCCTTTGTGGCTCCCAAAAATTACAGGTGGAGAAGACATATTAAAATATATTACATACAATTTCATATGTTCATATTTTAACTACATTAATGCAGGTCTAACTAATTACACATTACTTTAGTAAAATTAGTTAAAGAGCACCTATGATGAAAATCATCTTTTGGAAGCTGTTTGGTCTGAACTGTATGTAGGTATAATTTGTCCACAGTCATATTGGAGTGATATAAAGACAATAAGTCTCTTTTTTTAAACTTCCTAACGTAGGATCCAAATCCCTCCCATTCTGAGGCCCACCGCAATGTGACGTAGGAGTGTGGTTTCCCTACCCACCTAACTGATCAACAGCTGCATATTAACATGTCTCCGTAGTATCGTGTATAATCATATCAACAAGACAGGACGTGCGCAAAGCAACTGGGATTAAAAGATCTGTTCAGCTTGCTGTGATCATCAATCATCATCAAATGTGATCAAGAATGAGTTTTACAAGTTTAAAACATTTATAAAACAGCGCAGGTTAGTAATGAATTACAGCGATTTTACCGTCTCCATCACCACAGCTGCATGTCAGTCCAGTTATAAAAGATGCTTCAATCCTGGTTTGTGGACGTTAAATCAAGTTTATTTTAAAGATTAACATAGCGGATGTCCATACAGCAGTGGATATTAACGTGTATCCTGTCACATTTGCCGTGCAAAAGCTGCACTTTGTAAAGACATTGTGTGTGAATTGGGCTTGAGGTTTGAGGCTTGAATTAACTCCACAACAAATACATCAAATAATCATTGGGAAAGTTCTTACTGTAGTATTTCTCACAAACGTTACGTGAGATCTGCTTCCTTCATGTCTGTCACTGTGCTGTTTATCTGATACAGCTGAGGGTGAGATTGAGCCACACTCTGGGAACGGTGGACGGGGAGAACTAGCATTAAAGGCATTTGAAACAAAAACAGCTACAAGATGCTCAGAGCTGAAAACTGTACAGATACATTCTGGAGACACTAAAGACTTATCTTAAATCTTGAAAAAGGTGCCCTTCAAGTAATAATCTTAATAAAAGCCCTATCCAAAAAATGCTCTACTGAGCATAAAGGGACAGCTTATGAGCATGAATAAATGATAACAGAATTTAAAAAGAAAATTCAAGACCCTTTCTAGAGACAGAGGATGTTTTCGATGAAGACGATGGCTTAATATAGGCAGGTATTCTCAGCATCTCTCACCCCTCTCCAACAGCACAGCGATTTGACCCATGGGATTATCAAGTCAGTGTTTATGACAGAGGCCACCTACGAGACCCACACACACACATTATCCTGAGCCCGTTGCTTGAGTGAAACCCAAACCCATGACTCTCCTAATGGAAGTTAACATCAGCATTCTAAGTGGACATGTGCTGTCAGACGCCAAAATTGTGGTGACCTTAATTAGCAGTAAGTTAATCAGCAATTTAAGAGCGGTCAGGTTTTGTAATAGATGCGGAATTAAGCCTAATGCAAACATCAGCTGTTATGCAGTCAGTTTACGTCTATTTAAAGTTCCTTCCCAGAGTAATTTTCTAAATATGTGACGGACGCTCTGCTAAGGTGTGAGTTTCCCCCGACGCTAATATAAGACACAGATGAGCAGCTACTTCTGCCAGGACAAAACAACATGTAGAAATGCACAACTGGTTTGATAGAAGGCTGGGTAAATTCATATGACAAACCCTCCCAGCAAGCATTTTTGGTTTTTAAAAGATGTCTAATAGATGTCTAATAGACGTCTAAACATAATCGTCTTGGCTAAAACAAGGCTAAATTTGGGCTATCAGTAAAAATCTAATAGACGTTTAAATAGACTAGTAATCAAATACACAGAAATGAATGACTACACATATAAAGTCTGTCTAATAAGTCTATTTGACCACTTATCTAGTTTTGGGCTATTCTTAGATGTCTATTAGATTTTCACTGACAGCTCAAGTTTAGCCCTGTTTTAGCCAAGCTGTAAACGTTTAGATGTCTAATAGATGTCTATGAAACTAAATTGTTTGCTGGGTTGTACCTAAAAGCACTGTTGTTTTCTGACAATCCATCACTAACATGCGAGCCAAGGGCTAAATGAAAAACCAAATATGCCGTACCTGCAGAAAGCTGAGCCAGCTAACATATGGGTGTCAGTTTGCTCATGTCGTGTAGGAGCATTTTACGAGGTGATGTTAATGGGATACAGAAACGAGGTGCTTCTTCATCTCGCTGTATGTCATCCCTCAGGCCTCCTGAACCTGCGCTGAGGTCAGAAACGGGAGAACTGGATAGATTATCCAGACCAGATACAAGATGTTCGCACACTTTAAAGGTCACATGTCCTGGGAGTTTGTGTAGTGGTTGACGAGATTAAAGCTCATACCACATGATCACTTCGACTGGATCGTCGATTGTGTTAGTAATGTTAAAGATAATAATAGAAGCATTTCTGGTATTCGGTTTTTAACTCCAGCCCTCACACCCACACGAGAACAACAAGTCACATGCTTGCCAATTTCCACCAGAAGCAACAAGTCAGGAGATCGGCTTCCAAAGTAAATTTACAATGCATTGGAATTAAAGTCATAAATGTCAATAACAATGAATCTTTTGAAGTCTTATGATTCATCTTTTTTTTTACTTACAGAACTGCTTCAGTGAATCATCAACATGACCTTTTGTTTTTTATTTCATGCTTATTTTATATCATGGTGAATTTGCAACATGATTTGAATGCACAGAAATATATTTCAGATGTGAGGCCGGCCTGAAACACGTGGATTATTCTATATACGTGGATTATTACTATATATCAAAGACCCCCAATGATGCTATTGTAAGAGACACTTATAGTGCTTAGTAGGGCTGGAAAATTGGAAAAATCTGATATTGCAATGTTTTATTTTTTCCCGATAAATATTACGATATGATTACAGTTTCACCAGATGGTTGGAATTCACTACTCGATTTTTTCTAGGGAGTCTAACAAGTATTTAGGTACAGAAATTAAGTAATCACGATGTAAATTACTTAGGCTTGCCTTGTCTCTAGTCCAAATATCTAAACAATATAGATTTTTTTCACTTTCAGAATAATAAGTCAAAATAAAGTCAGATTTTCCTTAAAACAAGTTAAATAATCTGCCAGTGGGGTAAGCAAAATAATCTTGTTTTAGGTTTGAAATGCAGATACTTGGACATGAAACAATGCAAAAAAAATCTAGCAAACGCATTTTTGGTAAATGTAAATTAGCACTATATCATCTTCATTATATAAAAAATTAATTGCAATTAAATCTTGAAATGCTCTGTCACAGGCCTTAAAAATGCATGCAAATGATAAACCTTCACTTTATTATGGATAATCTTAGCAATGTTTTGTTTGCTACTGGTCAACTATAATCCAGACTCTACATTGTAAATCCTGCGATGTGATTATTGCTGACGCGCACATTGCGATATGCTGACACAATATATGTGCAGCCCCAGTGCTTAGCATAAATAACTTCACCCCATTTTGAAATTCATTCTTCTGTGAATAAAGATAATAAATTTTGATGCCTTTGAATGAAACAGTTTTATTAAACAATTATATTAATTAAAATAATAGTTTGATCACCAAACATCTTTAGAAATAGGAAGGGAATACATTTAAATTCAAGAGAAAACAATTGCAAACTTAAATATTTCAACTATTTATATTTTGTTTCTGTTTTAAAATTTTTCATTCAATATTTTTCCTTAACATATAAACTGGGTGTACTAAATTTTGGACCGTATTCTAGGATATTTGTTAGATTAGCTCCAGATTTGGTTTCAGTACTGACTAATCTAATGTATATGTATAAATATAATATTGTAAGCATCCTATAGAACATATTAATTTAAAAGAGGGATTTGTGAGGGGTGTACTTATATATGCTGAGCAATGTAGATATTAAGCAACTTGTTCTAAATAAATTGATGCTTTTATTTAGCAAGGATGCATTCATTTGATAAAAAAATTATAGTAATTACTTTTTTTTTATCTTTTTTTTCATAAAAAGTATTATCATAGTAATTACTATTTTCATAATGCTACAAAAAAAGCTTCAATGAATGCAGCTTTTTACTTTCTTGTCTTTAAAAAATATTGAAAAAATGTATTACAGTTTCCACAAAATGATGAATCTTCAATTATGATAAGATAATGTTTCTTAAGCATAAAATAAGAATATTACATTAATCTGAAGGTTCATGTTACACTGAGGAATGAGGTAATAATGTTGAAAATTCAGTTTTAAAAGATAAAAACATGAATATTGTTTTTAATAAAAATATTTCAGTATTAAAGCTTTTG
The DNA here is from genome assembly GCF_903798145.1 of Danio aesculapii. Classification (NCBI taxonomy): domain Eukaryota; kingdom Metazoa; phylum Chordata; class Actinopteri; order Cypriniformes; family Danionidae; genus Danio; species Danio aesculapii. The sequence goes on from NC_079437.1 coordinate 35,156,612, forward strand.
TTGTATTTAAATTAAACACAATAAATGCATTCTTGATGAGAAGGTGACATTAAAAATTCTTATTAAGTGTAACTTTAATCTTCTGAACAGTCTAGAGTAGGCAGACACGTATACAGACCTAGTAGCATGGTGTAAAATCACTGCAGCTACTAAAAATAAAATAGTCTATTTTCCTAATGTTTAGCTGTTTGTTTAAAATAATGCAAAATGCTAGTGTTGTCAATAGTATAATCACAATGTCATTTGCAAATAAATGTGTAAAATAACATTTTTTTATTTGTATTACTTTCTATATGAACTCCAGCATGCTTATGGGAATCCTAGATTGTTATCTTGGAAACTTAAAACCAATAAGGTCATGAAACAATTAGTTTTGTTTACTTGTTTCCATGTAAATAAAAACATTACTTGAGCCTTCTTATTTGATTGGAAAGCTTGTAAATTACAGTGGAAGTTTAGCAAATAGAATCTTAGATAACTAGCTAAGCGTAAAGGATATCTCAGGATATCCAAATAGTGACTTTTGTTTTGGGATCGTTTGTTATAAATAAAATACAAGTCAATGGCTACCAGTACTTTAAAAGGCTAAAAACATATACAGGCATAATAAGAACGCTAAGATCTTATGAAGTCAAATTGTTAAACAACTTAGGACCTCTATGCAAATCATCAGTAGCCATAGGTGTTAATTTAATTTTTATTTGTATATATTTTCTTAAATCTCGTTATTCCAGTGACTTGGCTTTTATTTGCATTCACATGCATTCATTTAGCAGAAAGTGAGGATAAAAGTACCACATCAAATCATCTGCGCAGCAATATATAAATGTTGTGACACGTTTAAGTTCGTTTAGACTTTTTTTTCTCATTCGTGCATATAAGTCTATTCACCCACATGAAGCACACAAAGAATTTAATGATGTTTTACAGAAACATAATGGAGTGTTTATAAGAAAGTGTCTGGTGCATACGGAGTGAAAAAAGAGTGTGTCCTATTTGTCAAGCCTACGCATCTCGCTAAGGGTCACAAGCTCAAAAACCTCTCGTTCTACACTGAAGGAAAAAAGTCTACATCTTAGAAGACCTTATAATAACTTAACGGCAAAAGTTACATTTTTGGGTGAACTATCACTTTAACAAATCTTGTGAAACATATCGATTCACAGGAATTTTAGATATCACAAAAGCCTGCATATTTCTGCTGCTGATAAATCACTAATTATGTAATTCATGCTATTTCTAATGATGGAATGGTAACAAACAGCTATAAGCATGGTGTTGTATGAAGCCGTTTGGTGAACAGTAGACTGGAGTCACTAAGCCGCAGGGAGACGAGGGGAAAGCGCAGGGGCGGCGGGTCGACACACCCTGGATCAGCCCCGCATTACTCACGGGAACACACTCGCAACCTCTGCTCTCCAATCAGAAGGGGAAAATGGGCCAACAGCTGACAAACACACACACACAGATGCACAATAACACACAGATGCGGCGAGATCTACTGCTTAACACAAACACAAACCCAAATGCCGACCTGCCATAACACCACTGATACCAGCACACACTGGGAAAAAAGACAAATATTCAGTTTCACAGGACTAAAACACATTTTTGTCAAACTTTATGGTTGACAATGATAATAAAAATGTTATCCCTTTGTTAAAGTTATACACTCAGAATATATTTACTGCTTGTTCACTTATTTAAAATGAGCAGAATCAACATAATTCCTGAGGGTTTTTTGGTGACAACTCAATTGTTATATGTTCAATCCACTTAAATTTGTAAAAACAATCAAGTTAACTTAATGGATTTGTGTTGGGACAAAGGAATTGTGTGGAACCCTGCATTTTTTACAGTGTAGTTCACCCAAAAATGAAAATGTACACACCATCAACATTTAACCCTCTACCACACGCATTATGATAAATCTACAAATATATATATTTGACTGTTTTTTTGAAAATGGCTTAACATGAAGTGCTGTAAAAAAATTGGAAAAAGGTACTTTATGAAATGTTGCCATATGGCAACAACGTCCAACAGTGGATCTAACTTAACTTAAACTTCAAATTTAAAACTTTCCTTATAATTAATCATTTTGTTAGTTGAAATGATTTAATTGGTGTTGCAGTATTATATGCTTTAACACAGCTTTAACTTATAAATGACATCTTATACACACTTTCCAACAACTGATATTTCAACAGTTTTCATTTATTCCATTATTTTTTACTGAATATTATTAAACACAAATGCAGCGGCGCAGTAGGTAGTGCTGTCGCCTCACAATAAGAAGGTCGCTGGTTCGAGCCTCGGCCGGGTCAGTTGGCGTTTCTGTGTGGAGTTTGCATGTTCTCCCTGCGTTTGCGTGGGTTTCCTCTGGGTGCTCCGGTTTCCCACACAGTCCAAAGACATGCGGGACAGGTGAATTGGGTAGGCTAAATTGTCCGTATAGTGTATGTGTGTGTGAATAAGTGTGTATGTGTTTCCCAGTGATGGGAACAAAATGCTGGATGAGTTGGCGGTTCATTCTGCTGTGGCAACCCCAGATTAATAAAGGGACTAAGCTGAAAAGAAAATGAATGAATGAATGAATATTATAACAAATAAATAACAAGTATAATATATCCAGATGCATCAGAATAATGTAGCTACTAGCAAACAATATTTATATATTTTACTATATACTGAACTGTCTCTATTAAATGTCCAGTCTGCATCCTTCTCATGGTCACTAAAACCCATCTCACCCTTACTTTCATCTGCAGGAAGTGCCAGTTCTGACCTTTTCTTCTTTCACTTACCATAGAACATGGTGGTGCTCGCTAATACACTGTTCCCTGTATTCATATCTATTCAAAAGTAGTATTGTCATTAAAACTAGATTTTATCCATAATGCAAAATGCCATTAGCATACAACTAATCAACATTATATTACATTATATTACTAGCTTTCATGTTTCAGTTAAAATAATATGACAAAAAGTCATGACAACAAATGTTTTTATGTCACTTTAACTTATATATACATGCATATATATATATATATATATATATATATATATATATATATATATATATATATATATATATATATATATATATATATATGTATATATATATATATATATATATATGTTCATACAGTGACGAGACGGCCCTCAACAGATCGCCTCTGACCCCATACTCCCCGAGCAGCCTCCACAGAATGCCACGAGGGACACGATCAAATGCCTTCTCCAAGTCCACAAAACACATGTGAACTGGTTGGGCAAACTCCCATGAACCCTAGAGCACCCTGGTGATGGTATAGAGCTGGTCCAGTGTACCACGGCCTGGACGAAAACCGCATTGTTCCTCCTGGATCCTAGGTTCAACCGCTGACCGGATCCTCCTCTCCAGTATCCTGGCATAGACTTTCCCCGGGAGGCTGAGGAGTGTGATCTCCCTATAGTTGGAGCACACCCTCCGGTCCCCCTTCTTAAAAAATGGGAACTACCACCCCAGTTGCCCAGTCCAGAGGTACTGTCCCCGACCTCCATGCGATGTGGTAAAGATGTGTCAGCCACGACAGCCCCACAACATCCAGAGACCTTAGATACACAGGGTGAATCTCATCTCTGCTCTGCTCAATCTCTGCTTTGCCACTGTGGAGCTTGCAAACTACCTCAGTGACCTCAGCTTGGGTGATGAGTGAGTCCACCTCTGCATCCCCAATCTCTGCTTTCTCAATGAAAGACATGTCGGTGGGGTTAAGGAGATCCTCAAAGTATTCCTTCCACCACCCGACCACATCCCCAGTCGAGGTCAACAGCTCCCCACTTCCGCTTTAAACAGCGCCGATGTGGAGCTGTTTACCCTCCTGAGGCGCCGAAGAGTTTGCCAGAATCTCTTTGGGGCCGACCGATCTTCTTCCATGGTCCATGGCTGGAGGGGGTCTGGTTCGGGGACCACAAGATTTCATCTCTGTTATTCGCAGATGATGTTGTTCTTTTGGCTTCATCGAACATGGACCTTCAGCATGCAGTGGGGCAGTTTGCTGCCGAGTGTGACGCGGCTGGGATGAGAATCAGCACCTCCAAGTCCGAGGCCATGGTGCTCCACTGGAAAAAGGTGGTTTGCCATCTCCAGGTTGGAGGAAAGTCTTTACCCCAGGTGGAGGAGTTCAAGTATCTTGGGGTTTTGTTCACGAGTGAGGGAAGGATGGAACGTGAGATTGACAGGCAGATTGGTGCAGCAGCGCCAGTAATGCGGTCGATTTACCGGTCAATCTATGTTCCTACTCTCACCTATGGTCATGAGCTTTGGGTCATGACCGAAAGGACAAGATCTCGGATACAAGAGGCCGAAATGAGTTTCCTTCGAAGGGTGGCAGGGTGCACTCTTATGGATAGGGTGAGGAGCTCTGACACCCGGAAGGAGCTCGGAGAAGAGCCGCTGCTCCTCCACATCGAGAGAAGTCAGCTGAGGTAGCTCGGGCATCTGTTTCAGATGCCTCTTGGACGCCTACCAAGGGAGGTGTTCCAGGCATATCCCTCCGGGAGGAGGCCTCGGGGAAGACCCAGGATACGCTGGAGGGACTATGTGTCTCTACAGTTGAATTTAGAATTATTTGCCCCCCTGAATTATTAACCCCCTTGTTCATTTTTCCCCCCCAATTTCTGTTTAATGGAGAGATTTTTACAACATATTTCTAAACATAATAGTTTAATAACTCATTTCTAATAACTGATTTATTTTATCTTAGATATGATGACAGTACATAATATTTTACTAGACATTTTTCAAGACACTTCTATACAGCTTAAAGTGACATTTAAAGGCTTAACTAGCTTAATTAGGTTAACTAGGCAGGTTTGGGTAATTAGGCAAGTTATTGTATATTGATGGTTTGTTCTGTAGACTATTGAAAAAAATATAGCATGAAGGGGCTAATAATTTTGTCCTTAAAATGGTTTAAAAAAATTAAAAACTGCTTTTATTCTAGCCAAAATAAAACAAATAAGACTTTCTCCAGAAGACAAAATATTATCAGACAAACTGTAAAATTTCCTTGCTCTGTTAAACATAATTTGGGAAATATTTAAAAAAGAAAAAAATATTCAAAGGGGGGCTAATATTTCTGACTTCAACTGTTTGTGTGTGTGTGTGTGTGTGTGTGTTTGTATATATATATATATATTTTTTTTTTTTAGTTAAGTTAAGAGTTATTTTTACTAATTATTTTTTTACTCACTATTACTCTCCCTCAAGTGGTTCCAAACCTTTGGAACACAATATATAAATAAATAACCAAATAAATAAATAAATAAATAACCAAATGAATAAATATTTAACCAAATAAATAACCAAATATATAAATAACAAAATAACCAAGTAAATAAATATAAATAAATAAATAAAAATAAATAAATAAATAAATAACCAAATAAAAAAATAAATAACCAAATAGCACCTGGAGGAAACATGCAAACCCCACACAGAAATGCCAACTGACTCAGCCGAGGCTCGAACCAGCGACCTTCTTGCTGTGAGGCGATCGTGCTACCCACTGTGCCACCGTGTCACCATATATATATATATATATATATACAAAGTTCAACTTTTTAGTCAGTTTGATTGATGCAAGTTGAGACAACTAGAAAAGTTATTTTGATTCAACTAAAGAAAATGTAGGCAGATTTTTTTACAGTGCTCTTTTTAATTAAAGACTAAACACAAGCAATATTACTAAATGACTGGAATGAAAGAAAAGCACAAGCAGTTGTGTTAAATGGATAGTTTGAAAAGAACTTTATTAACCATTCAATATTTTTAACACCAAGATATTTGATACTACCTGATTTGCACAGTAGAAAAAAATAATGTGAGAGTTTCCAACATTTTTCACAATATCTTCCTTTGTGTTCACCAGAAGAAAGAAACTTAGCTTTGGGGAAAAGTAGAGAGTGAGTAAATGATGACTGAGTTTGCATTTTTTGGGTGAACTATCCCTTTAAGACTTCCGAAACTGAGAAAGAACAAACTTCTATACATTATGAGCAATATACATCCACATTTCATGATTGTCATTAGACCCGCGAGGAGCATTTCTACAAGCCACCATGTGTTAATGAAGCCGTCCTGGCCTCGCTTTAAAGAGAGACCATTAATACTCCGTTAAGATTACATTCCTGGGATGATTTAAGGAGGAGCGGGAGACTGTGCAGCCTTACTGCGCTCTGGAGGAAAGGTTTTCACGGATGGAGGAGTCATATAGGAAGAGGGCCAGGTCTCTCCAAAAATATTTCAAACAGAGAGGCGTCTGGGCGAACAGAACAAAGGCCACGAGGAGTAGAATGACGCCAGTGGAGCGCCTGAAAACCCACTTCTCTTCAAGGTGAATGTGAAACATGACTCCAAAACCAGGTTCAAAAGTCTGGTCTTTATTGAAGATGTATAATTACAAAAGATATTAACTGCAGAGGAGTTTGAGTTAAAGAAAAGTTGGGAAATCAACACTAATTTAACTTCTAAAGGGTTTTGTTTGTCCTAATTTGCTTTAAATGTAAGATTAAACAAAACATTGTTGTTTTTAGATTTAACTAAACTCAATTTCAGATTTGAGCTTGAAATTGATTCTAAAAAAGAGGTGCAGGTTTCAATTAAGATAAATGAAGAATAAGATTTTGTCTCAAGGAGCTGATTTTATTTGCCCTGTAAGGCAAGGCAAGGCAGGTTTATTTATATAGCACATTTCATACACAGTGGCAATTCAAAGTGCTTTACATAAACAGGAATAAAAGAGACAAGAAAAAAATAAAGACAAATAGTATAAAACAGGGGTGTCCAAACTCGGTCCTGGAGGGCCGGTGTCCTGCAGATTTTAGCTCCAACTTGCCTCAACACACCTGCACGGATGTTTCTAGAAAGCCTAGTAAGTGCTTGATTAGCTAGCCCAGGTGTGTCTGGTTGGGGTTGGAACTAAACTTTGCAGGACACCGGCCCTCCAGGACCGAGCTTGGACATGCCTGGTATAAAACAATAAAATGTGTTAAAACAAAGAATGAAAAAGAATGTATACTGCTCCCTGCTGAAAAATCCAGCTTAAACCAGCCTAGGCTGGTTGGCAGGTTTTAGCTGGTTGACCAGCCTGGTTTTAGAGTGGTTTTGGCCATTTCCAGCTTGGTTTCCAACCATTTCCAGCCTGGTCTTAGCTGGTCAGGCTGGAAAATGACCAGCTAAATCCAGCTAAAACCAGCTTGACCAGCCTGGTTTAAGCTGGACATAGCTGGTTTTGGCTGGGCTCCCAGCCAGCAAGGCTGGTCAAGCTAGTTTTAGCTGGTCATTTTCCAGCCTGACCAGCTAAGACCAGGCAGGAAATGGCTGGAAACCAGCCTGGAAATGGCCAAAACCCCTCTAAATCCAGCCAACCAGCCTAGGCTGGTTTAAGCTGTTTTTTTCATTAGGGCTCAGAGGCCGTCTAACTGACATGTTAAAAAACCAATCATTGCTTTGTTCAACATCGTAGTAAGAAGCATGAAACTGTAATGTTGATGTATCTACAATACAAAAAAGTTCGTTGTGATAGACAACATTAAATATTAATATAACATATAATTGTGATAATGCAGAGTTTAGTTGATCTTGATTGTCAGTTGTAAACACAAATCCTACAGAAAATGTTTAACTGGCAGGTCAAGTTATGAGATTTGGATTAAAAAACACATGGTCAATAAATTAATAAATAAGATTTAAGGCATTTAGAAAATAAATAAGTTGTGTTTTAAATTCATGCCAACTTTAAAGACAGCAGCATTTAAATCTGTGTAAAGGTGCTCCTTCAGGTGCTTCGGTTTTACCCCAGTCTATAGACATGCAGTGTAGGTGAATTGGATTAACTAAATTGGCCATTGTGTGTGTGTGTGTGTGTGTGTGTGTGTGTGTGTGTGTGTGAAATGTGAAAGTGTATGGATGTTTCCCACTACTATGTTGCAGCTGGAAGAGCATCTGCTGTGTAAAACATATGCTTAATAAGTTGGCAGTTCATTCCGCTGTGGGACTCAGGGACTAAGTCGAAGGAAAATAAATGATTATATTATATTATATTATATTATATTATATTATATTATATTATATTATATTATATTATATTATATTATATTATATTATATTATATTATATTATATTATATTATATTATAAATTAAGTGCTTCATGCACAATATAAAAGGTTACTTGGTTCAAAAATAGTGGCACCAGTGTGCTCATATAAGAATAAGTCTGGAGCCCTGAGCTAAAGCTACAACAGGGGCACTGTCTGATTTAATAGAAAAATATATTCAGCCTTATGCTTATGCTTGTGGCTATATTTGACAATAAGTGTGTTTTTGTTCACAGCTAGTTTGTTTAATGCTAAGAGTTGTACACATTTTTACAAATAAACGAAGAGCCCATTGAAATTAGCAACATTTCCCATCTTGATGTATCAGAATTTCACAGATTTCATTCAATAAAATAACATGTCTAGGATCAAGCTGCCTTGTTCGTTTAGTTTCTTGATAAAATGACCTTGAGAATTAGTGTTAAAAATACTGTAAATGGTAGATTATTGTCCCGATTTGTGTGTGTGTGTGTGTTTGTGTCTAGATGTTGTCATTGTGTATTTGTTGAGTCATGTGATTCCTCATGTGTTTGTTCTATGAGTTTCTGTTTATGTCATGTGATTCTTTTGTTCAGTTTTTCCCCCATTCATTAGTTTCATCAGTTCCACCTGTGTCGCAGCCCTGTATGTATTCAGTTTAATCATGTCTAGTGTATTTATACCCCTAGTTGTCTGGTATTGAATTGTCACACTCCCTGTCCTGTCTGCATTTGATGTTTTAGTAGTAACTGATATAAAACGTGTAAATCCTAAGATCTTTGCATTTGTGAGTGAGTGACCCGTGACAGTTATAAGACTATATACAATTAAAGTCAGAATTATTAGCCCCCCTTTGATTTTTTTTTTTTTTGTTTCTTTATATTTCTCAAATGATGTTTAACAGAGCAAGGAGATTTTCACAGTATGTCTGATAATATTTTTATTTTGGAGAAAGTCTTATTTGTTTTATTTCAACTGGAATAAAAAACATTTTCAGGTCAAAATTATTAGCCCTTTTAACTTTTTTCGATAGTCTACAGAACAAACCATCATTATACATTGACTTGCCTAATTACCCTAACCTGCCTAGTTAACCTAACTAGCTTATGGTCAAAATGGAGCGGGATGAAGCACGTTGAAATGTGTCTTGATTAAAGAATTGTTTTCTGTATGATTTTTCAGTTCGAAATAAATAAATAAAATCAAGTGATATTTAATGGATTAAATAAATTTTTACAGTATTTTCTATAATATTTTTTCTTCTGGAGAAAGACTTATTTGTTTTATTTCGGCTAGAATAAAAGCTGTTTTCATTTATTTTTCAATATTTTTCAATATTTTTAACCCCTTTAACCCCCTTTTTTTGGATTGGCTCCAGAACAAAACATTAGTTAAGCCTTTAAATTGTACTTTAAGCTGAGTACTAGTATCTTGAAAAATACCCACACAGTAAAAGATTATATGATCAATTAATCATGCCAGCATATGTTTTTAGTTCATTGTAACTTATTACCTAAGTTAATCATGCTCTAACTTAATTGTATACATTACACAAGCTGTTTTAAGTCAGGTTAACATAATAAAAGTTCAATTGACTGATAAGGTTAATTTGATTCAGCTTAAAAATGTAAGGCAACCAGGTTTTTTTTTACAGTGTAGTAAAATATGTAATGTCATCATGGCAAAGATTAAAGAAATCAGTTATTAGAAAATGATTATTAAAACTATTATGTTTAGAAAACCTTCTCTCCGTTAAGCAGAAATTGGGGAAATGAAAAAATCTAAAAGTATTTAACAGAAGGGCTAATAATTCTGACTTTATCTGCATGTATATACCAAAATGAACATTTAAATTTAAAACTAGCATCTCTTTTGGTCTACTACGAACTGCGCTGACGCCTGATGCTTTCCTGCTGGTTAGACATGCACAAGCATGAGGAAGAACGCAAACATATACACACCCTCACACTCAGTTTCACCCTTTTAGGGGGATTAGGATGTATATTCTAATTATTTACATCCTCAACGAGTGTACATTACAGAGAAGCAGAGCTGATTTAAAGACACATGATGCTTTAGGAGGTCAGGCCTGAGGCACGGATCTCCGGCATAAATCAGAAGGCATATCAGCAACAAAAGACTAAAACTAATCATGCCTCCATATGTGCTGGAGATACATCACAACGCTGACATTTCGTGTTAAACCTACAGGAAGCTCTTCTGAAGTCAAGCGAGGCTGTTGAATTCCAGAAGGTTCATCCCCGGACCTCTCGCATGTAAAACTATATGTGTGATATGGGATCTTGCTAAATGAATACATACATGTATATTTAGACAGAGCAATACAGATAGTTCATTAAACTGGCTATAGAGATCACACAGATGGATTATTTTCAAAATCAAATATATTAAAAAATCATTGATTAGCTTTCATTTTCTTTTTTTATTTGCTTTTACATTTTCAAAGTGCAAAAATAATGAAGCAAAGAAGAGAGAAGCAAAGAAGAGATATATTATTTCTGGACAGAGAGTAAATTAAATGATTCTTATATTCACAACATTAAAACAAGTTGTATTTGTGTGCAGAGTACAATTGTTGTACAAAAAGCAGTAGAAAACAGAAGGTTTTCACCGAGGTTTAACAGATGTGACTGGTGTTCTTACAGTTTGTTTAGTTATATAGCTGTAAAAAGAGTGTACACGAATATGTTGAAAGAATCATTGAGTTAATTTGATGATATTGTTATGGATTATTATTTTTTGTAATGGATTGTTACTTATAAAATAACGCAGAGCAAAGGATTAAAGAAGCAAATGTATAATACTATTCCTATTAAAAGGAAGTTTAAATTGTTTTGTATTGCGTTTTCATTCATTCGTTTTTCTTCGGCTTAGTTCCTTATTTATCAGGGGCTGCCACAGCGGAATGAACCGCCTACTATTGCAGAATATGTTTTACACAGCAGCAACCCACTGAGAAACACTCTCACATTCACACAAACAGTCATACACTACGGTCAATTTACTTTATTTAATTTACCTATAGTGCTTGTTTTTGGGCTGTGGGTGAAACCAAAGCATCCACACATACACAGGCAGAACACGCAAACTCCACACAGAAATACCAACTGACCCAGCTGGGATGTGAACCAGCGACCTTTGCTGTGAGGCAACAGAATAACAAAATAACCACAAAACAAAGTCTAAAAGACACAATCTCATTACATCTCACTGTCATGTGTCTTGTGTTTATGAACAGTTATAAATTGTGCCTTTTTCCACTTTGTCTGTTATTGATGTGCCTATGTACACAGATCCAAACATAAACTTGGGAGAGACGTTTTCTCACAACACACAGTAGTACTGTTACTGAATGAATTGGTTTACTCAATGATTTGGGTTTAGTAGCAAAACCTCCATACATACCATGTGCGCACATGGACCGACTAGATTTCAGTGCCTTATATCGATATACCACTTTTAAAGGTCTTAATTCACTCAAAAAAGAAAATTCTGTAATATTTTACTCATCCTTTACTTCTTCAAAACCTATTTGTGAATCTTTGTTCTTCAAAAGAAGATGCTGGTAGCTGTTGTGCATTGACTTCCATAGTCATTTTTTATTCCTACTAACAGAGTCGATTGGTAACATCAACTGTAAAAAAGTCCTGGTTGCCCTAAATGTTTAAACTGAATCAGATTAACCTTATGAGTCAATTGAACTTATATTATGTTGAACTGACTTAAAACAGCTTGCATAACTTATCAAATTAAGTTAGAATATGATTAACTTAAGAAGTTACAATGACCTAAAAACTTATGCTGTCAGTACTAAGGGATAGTTCATAGAATCATTCATTTTCTTTTCGGCTTAGTCCTTTTATTAATCTGGGGTTGCCACAGCGTAATGAACCGCAGAATGCAGGGAGAACATGCAAACTCCACACAGTAACGGCAACTGACCCAGCCGAGGCTCGAACCAGCGACCTTCTTGCTGTGAGGCAACAGCACTACCTACTGCGCCACCGCGTCACCTTCAAAGAATCATGCTTCTTTATAAAAAATCTGTAAATTACATTTTAAGTCAGTAAACTATGAATAACATGATGGTGATTTGTAATTATTGGTAAACCAGTATCAATGCAACTTGATTGTTCAATGTACGTATGAGCAGCTTGCACATGTGCTTTAAATTGTGGAACACCACCACAGGAAGTGCCATTTTTAAATACACAGCCAAGAGATGACTCTGTAATACAATGATGGCATGCAGCTCTCAAGTTCAAACTTAGCTTGTCGTCTTGTGAACAGTCACATCCCATGAAGAATGTACAGGACCTGCGGTATGTTCTCCATTGCTGTTAATGGTGCCAATCACGATGAGGTGACAGGAGGCCCATCTGGTAGCAGAAGCAGTAGAATTAATCCAGTTGTTCAACTACTGAAATAATTTGAGACATTGTTTTAGAAAGGGTTGTGTCCTTGTAAAACATTATTTTTAACATTAAAGGTGTAGTATGTAAGATTGACACTATAAGGATGGCTATATCTCTCCATAATAGCAAACCCTGAGATCTGTTATGGAACTCCACATGAGAAAAGACCACGAGAATGGTCCGGCACTAAAACAACTCTCTAATCTGAGAAGAAGATCAGCTAGGAAACCAGTTGTTCAGGTTATCTCGATCATGCATCCTGAGCCCCTCTCTTTGCCCTGGACTTTACCTTCTCCACCAGAGCAGCTCCACACAGAATGTCAAAGTTTTTAATATGGTGTATCTTGTGGTGTATCTTATTGTAAATGTATCTGTGTGATTGATAAAGTGGTCCTAATTTCACTGTAATATTTTACAATCTCCCTTATATCAGTTCATTTGGGTTTTGACTTTGATAAGATCTTTGCCAGATGCTCCACTCCAGGGAAAATGGTCTTCACATCAACTCATGACCAGGCAAGAGGCTTGGTAAAGTCTTGAATTTCTGGTGATTTGAGTATTTAGGCGAAAGGTGCAGAAGCGTCTGGGGGATTCTGTAGCCATGATACCGCGTTGCAGTGTATAAGTCTCTGAACTCTGCATCAGTACTTATTTGCGCAATGTATTTCTACACAGTCAGGTATTAATCTCTTAAATGTATCTTTGAGTAATTGATGTTGTACAATCTAAATTGGCTTATTTTGTTTAATTATATGAATTGGAATGGAAAATCTTTGCCTGACAAATAAATGTAAAATTCTTGTTTAACTCTAATATCTCCTGAAATCTTTTAAATCTAGTAGATTGTTTAGGCTGATGTTTCCTCAGCCTACGACCAGGATTGATCATACATTCTGGCTCAATGGATGGAGCATGGGCACAGCATTAGAGACCTGTTGATTTCTGACAATCACTGACTTAGTATGATATAATCTAATGGCTAAATCAAACTGTAAGTATGAGAAAGCATGGGGCAGCCTATTATTACTTAAAGGAAATTAGCTTACAGTTGTATCCTCTAGCTAAGCTAAATCAAACTTTCTTTAAGTATGAGCAATTAGTAATTAGCTTATCCTCTATCTAAGAACCAGAACTGGCGAGGATGTATCCGTGAGCAGATGTAACCGGCCAGCATACTGACTCTAAGCAACTTCAGGTAGATGATGAACCATTAACTGAAAATAAGGATTTATTAGGTTAATCAATCTAAATTAGACCTAATCACAACCTAGCTTGAATTAGATGAATCTAAATTTAACTTATTGTAAATTAGAATAAGATTAAAATTGTGAGTTGGAAACAAATCAAAATAAATTTTAACAAATAAAGATATTTTTTACATGTGCTAAAAAGGCTTACATGCACTTATCCTTCACCCATGCTGTTAGTTCCATCATAGGACTAATAGATGGACCCTTACAACACCAAGTGTTTTAAACTAGGTACCGTACTCCTAGTTCAAAACACTTTTTCACTTGACCCGTCCTCCATGACTTCACGCAAGCGTAGGTTGCCAGATCGATGACACCAACAGGAGCACGTCTGACTATCAATCCTACACCATCTCCTAAATGCAACAACATGTGATAGAATAAATATTTTCTATGTTAAAAAGGAGTTTGTCTTGACAATCACCTGAAATTTCTATTTTAGAAACAGCTTCTCTTTCTCACAGCTGAAAAACAGAAAACCTGAAAAACATGAAAACTATGACCACAATCCCCTCAGGTACACCTCATGTGTTTTATTCAGTGTTAAATGCTAATAATGTGAGTTTGAATGCCATTTTACATGCCATTTATTGCCAGAATAGCAGCAGCAGATAGTTTACCTCATATATTGAAAATAAAATAAACATAGTTTGAAATTGAACTTTAAAACTATGACTCAGCATGCAGATTTAATAATATTAAAGTGGTTTAATGGGTGCTAATTAGACTGAACCTTACCATTTCGTTTGAGTGCAGTAAGTGCACTATTCTGTGCTTCTGAATGGCTGCATTTCAATGTTTCTGTAATACAATTTTTGCCATGTTCTGTGTTGTTAAGACAATGTAACAATGTAACCTCGTCGCATTTACAGTCAGGGGCATATACTTTGAGATCCTTCATGACTGAAATGAAATGCAGAGTGTTTTCTACCAAGGCAAACCAGGATGCTGAAATATAATTGGGTAAACTGGTATTGGGTGGTTTAAGCAGAATAACTGACTTTAGCATTGTTTTCAGATAAACATTCACCTAGCATGTTTCTTAAATATCTGCAGCCACAATATTCTTAACCATGCCTTCACAAAGGGGGAATACTGTATTTTACAAACTACAACTATTAGGAGCAATGAGTTTTTATTTCACATGACTTTTCAGAACTCAATATTAAGGATGTACCTAATTTTTCTATGGTCACACCAAAAATAATTAAATAAACAACTACTTATTTTAGCTACAAATTTTACCTAATAATTTTTTTTACAAAACAAGCTAAATATAGCTGTATACATGCATGTTTTATTCAACGAAACCTTTCTTTAAAAAAAAAAATTGAAAATAACTATTGTAATGTATCTAAAAGTAGGCACAGTAGTCTGTCTGGACTAAAGTTCCTAGACCACCAGTTAACTATATATAAATGAGAACAATATATAACAATGTTATTGTATAGCATGATAATTAAACCATATAAAAAAAAACAAAAGAAAGCAGGTGTAAAACATACCGTGTGCAATAATGAAAGTATGATCACGTGCACACAGTTAATGTTAGGCACAATAATAATCTGTTCAAAAGTAAACTCTCGTGCGCATCACACCATGCGCGCGATTCTAAAGCCTTCGTAAATGAGTGAAAAAAGCCTGCATCTCACCATGCACATGATCATCCTCGCATTCGGTATTCACCTGCTTTCTTTTGCTCGTGTGAGCAGTTATTTTAACAGTTAGTTGTGCTGCTTCTTGATGAACTACAATTTAAAATTATTTTCAACCAGCCAAAGTGGTAAGTGGGAGGTTCTCTAACCAGGCGAATTTTGCATGTTTGCGGCAAATGCATCTCGTAATTTGTGTCGTTTGCATCATGGTACGGTAGTCCGTATCTGTTCTAACAAAAAAATTTTATTACCGTTATAAAAGCATAAAAAAAGTGTCATTATTGCCCTTAACATGTTTTGCAGTGTGTTTGGTGTTTTCTTGTTGATGGAGATTTTTTTTTAAACAAAAGCAGGGAAAACTTTGTTTATAAACATACCCACATGCGTGTGGACATGGCCTCAGACTTCTCCCAGGTTTCAATGTTTTTCTGGGACCTGGTTGTAATTCATTCATTTTCTTTTTCACCACAGCTAAAATCCACCCGCATTTGGCAGGTGTTAATGTCAATCCCTGAAGTAAACAGTTCAACTTTCAAAGTTTGTTTCATGTAATTTATGATTTATTTAATAATAACTCATTTATGAGTCAAAAAATTCAAAAATCACATGGAGAATATATAAAAAATAAATAAAATATGCTTGGCCAATAAGACCTGACAATAAATCACTGCTTTTCTGTAGAACAACAACACTGCTCAATGTTTGTGTGAGCGACTGTTAAAATAGTCTATTTATAGCTACATCAAACACTTTCATGATTATAAATGCATTGAAATCAAATTGGAAGCAAGAGAAGAAACTGTGCATATTACACTGGAAATGGTGTGGTAAATCTGTAGCCTAGCCAGTAACAGACAATGGCCTTAAATTATGATGAAACACTCAGGCAATGCGAAACTCAGAGCCAATGTTAACAAAGGATTTATGTAGTTAAGCTACAGTGTCTGCACGTTTCACTGTCATACAAATAGCCATATTTCCCAGACACAAACGCTCATCTGCAGCATATTTTAAGATGGCATACATTTCGCCTGTGTCTCAAATAGCCTCATTAGCACACAGTGGACATGTGGTTTAGCAATTCATGCTTGAATATCTAAAGTATGATTAAGATGGATGCTTCACACCTTCTCAACAATCAGCTCTTTACTTTATTATATGGTCAACGCTGGAGACAATGAGGACAAGATGTTTTCACGATGATGTCCTGGAAAACATCTGTTCTCTACTGACCTGAAGAGACAACATGAGCTCTTGAACCCAGACAGGAGGATAGGCTGGGTGTGGGGGTGGACCAATAAGACAAGAACATCGGGTCTGACTCATTTCGCCATATTCATGAGGAATACCAATAGCACCACTAAGTGAAATGTCCCATTGCGAGCTGTCAATAAGAAGGGGAAAAGCCACGATGGTTTCACAGAGCCACAGCTTTCCCAACAGGATACAGTTTCAAGACTAGCCTGCATCATGTCTCAATCTCATTCCAGCTCTCTCTGCTATATTTCATGTCTAATAAAAAGGCAGCATGAGGGTGCTTTCTATATATACAGTAGTTAACATTTCAAAACCTTTCATCAAACCACTCATAAACACCCAATCTTGTCTTAGGACAATTTTGAAAAACTTTTTTAATCAACTTTAAATGTTGACTAGTGTGTGTGTGTGTGTGTGTGTGTTAGGGCTACACAATATATCAAAGAAGTAGTTATGGCGATATTAGTATATGCCATATCCATATCAAAGTGTAATAAAATAAAATACTTTTATGTGGCATCATTTGTGTGCTGCATACATAGGCTCTTAATCCAAATCTGACCAATCACATGAGGCCTTTACTATCTTTATCCCCACCCCTCCAGTAGGTGCTGTTAGGTCAACCTATAGAGCTGAAAGTAAATACTAACAAGAGAGGAAGGCAAGAGAGGAAAATGAAAAGAATCAGAATATCCATTAAGGTTTTCAGTCAGTCGTTGTGTTTTAAAGTCAAAGTTTTGTTTGTATATATTCATTCATTAATTTTCCTTCAACTTAGTCCCTTTATTCATCAGGGTTTGCCACAGCAGACTATCCACAGACTTATCTAGCAAATGTTTTATGCAGCAGATGCCCTTCTAGCTCCAACCCAGTATTGGGGAAACACCCATACACAGTCAGATTCTCACACACACACATGGAGGAAACCTAAGTGAACATGCAAACTCCACACAGAAACGCCAACTGAGCTAGCCGGGACCCGATCCAGCAACGTTCCTGCTGTGAGGCAACAGTGATAACCATGAGCCACCATGACACCCTGTTTTAATTAGCTCAGAAAAGTATCAATTGTAGACATGTGAACCTACACTGGTCTCACGGTTCGGTTACAATTATCATGCCATCGATTTGGTTAAATTCGATATCTCTGTGCATCACAATAATTGACTATTTATTTTCATATGACTGACTATTACATAAATAAAAGCATATTTAAAAGTTCGTTTTATCTTAATAAATATTGTGTCAAAACACTCAACAACGATATTGCATATTGATGTCTACTTTTTTTTTCTATGCAGTTTTGCTGTTTGTCCACATGAAGGTGAAATTCTAGCCAGGGTGAAGATTTTCTGAACACAACATGCCACCAAAACATGGGGTTATGCCTCATGTCAGCATGCACACTGTTTTTTCCTTTCTGATTGGCCAACACACCTCCACACATCCATGACCTTCTTGCTGTGAGACGATAGCCACTGCGCCACTATGCTACCACCTGGTTGTAATTTCATATTTTATCTGACAAACCTAATAACCGGCAGCCAAACCTTTTCCAGTTTTCACCCACATTTTAAGAAGGTGTGCTGCTATGTAGTGATTAAATCTGTCTGACAGCAGTTTGTCTGGATGAAGACCAAAGGAGAAATGTTCGGCCATAAAGCAAGAGAAGCAAACTTCTAATCTACAACATTGAATCTTTACAATTTCACAAACTCTTCAAGTCTAATAAAAAAGCTGGTCAACAAATGCAGAAGAGCACAAGAATGAAGATAATGTGGGATTGCACCGCAGCTGTATTTGGTTGCCAGATCATCACTGAACAGAGTAAAGGTCTGTCTGGCTTACTGTCTCAAAGTTCACGTGGAATAAAAGCCCCTTCCACAGAGCCATAAGACTTGACCAACCTTTGCTGAGGAGCATGTTGTGTAGACGAAGAACTGATCCAAAGTTCGCTATGGTGATGAAAGCTTGATTTCATTTATTTCCCACGGGAAACATTATATTTGTCTTCAAAATGGGGAAAGACTGAACCCAAACTGTGTAAAGAAGTGAGTGAAAGGTGGAGGAGGAAGTCTCATGATTTGGGGGATGTTTTTTCCTTTCACTGTTGGAAGTGGATATGAGAGGCTCCTTCAGCAATTCTTCATTACAATATTTTGGAAAAAAATGTGTTCATAATATTATTTTCGGGTGACACGGTGGCTCAGTGGTTAGCACTGTCAACTCAAAGCAAGAAGGGGGCTGGTTCGAGTACCGGCTGGCTCAGTTGGCATTTCTGTGTGGAGTTTGCATGTTCTCCTCGTGTTCACGTGGGTTTCCTCTGCATGCTCCCGTTTCCCCCAGAGTCCAAAGACATGCGCTATAGGTGAATTGATTAAACTAAAGTGGCCATAGGGTATGTGTGTGTGTGCATTTGAGATTATGGGTGTTTCCCAGTACTGGGTTGCAGCTGGAAGGGCATCCGCTTTGTAAAACATAAGTTGGCGGTTCATTCCACTGTGGCGACCTCTGATGAATAAAAGGACTAAGTTGAAGGAAAATGAATGAATAAATGGAAATTACTCCTATTTTTGACAACCGTATGGAATTTCTATTTGAATAAGTCAAAGTAAACTTAATTAAGACTTTAATAATATAAGTGGTTTATATTTTTAATTCATGTCTATTCCATTAAGTAATAATTTGAACAAACTGTATAAATTACACACTGTAAACAATTTGAGCTTTCCTCGACTAAAGGCAGTAATAAAATTCTCGTCTTTAAAACAACATTTAAGGAAAAAATAGATATATTTGTGTAGTTTGAAGACTTTCACTGTTTTTTACTGAATTGTACTGTGAAAATGTCTGGCGGCACGGTGGCGCAGTAGGTAGTACTCTCGCCTCACAGCAAGAAGGTCGCTGGTACAAGCTCTGGCCGAGTCAGTTGGCGTTTCTGTGTGGAGTTTGCATGTTCTTCCCATTTTCTTGGGCTTCCTCCAGGTGCTCTGGTTTCCCCACAAGTCCAAAGACATGCACTAGAGGGGAATTGGGTTTAATTGGGTTTAAAGCTTAATTGTCCATAGTGTATGTGTATGTCCTGGTTCTCCGGGGTTGAGCGTTGAGCCAACGACCCACCTTGTAAAAATTAGTCACATAACACTAAGATTTATATCAACTTCGATAAAAACGGCCCTGGGAGTAAGTATTAGAGCGTTTTGTCTTCATTGCTGGACACGTGTCTTCATATAGAACTATTTATTTCATATGTAATTATAAATTATATCTCTTTTTCTCCATGACTAGTTAGACTTATTGGACATTTACTATAAATAGGTGAAACTGTGGTTTTCTTTTTAATTTATAACGGTTGTAAGTTATTGAACTGTGCTTGAGAGTCAGTCACATAGAACAGTTTTGAGATTTGGCTAAAAATGTAAAAACACATTAGTTTTTATAACAAGAATTCATCCATGGAAGACAAATCAATGTTTTCTTACGGCATTTTAAATGCTGAATTAATTGTAGATGAATGAATTATAGTAATTTTTGTCATGTGTGACAGTGAAAATGCAGCATCACATCAACAACCAATAATATATAATATGTATGCGTGTGTGTTCCTGATATTCATCACATTGCAGAACCAATATTTTCCTGGATTTCAAGAAGCAGCTCAAATCTAGAGTCAACAGTCTATTCACACAGACATTATTCCACTTTTCAACACTACAAACCACAGCAGCTTCTCAGCACTTCCAAACATTTGCTCTTCTCTTACCAAACTCATACCTGAAATTCACATGTCATGAGTGTTTCCTGTGGTTACAAACATGTGAGCCCTGTTACCAAGCCAGTTCGAATTACCGACATCTTCAAATGTGGTATTTTAAGTACGACACCGAGTGTGGTCTGTAAAAAAATACTTTCCGATTATTTTTCCCCCAGAGTCTGATGGTCCAGTTTGTCACAGTTAATAGATTCAGAAGCATGGCAGTTCCAGTATTCAGAGAAACTATATGCTACTTAAGCTAACGGATAACTCTCTCTCTCTCTCCGGTTTCCACCTGCACCCACATAAGGTTGCTCCAGGCACACTGTCTAGTATGCACGACTGAATCTACCACGCATATTAATCTGATTCAATGTGTCAGATTGAATAGACAGCTTTCAGCTCATTTAGGGTCATTACATGTGTCAGAAGATATTCAAGAGTCACTTAGATGTGAAGACAAGCTGGTGTGTCACCAGCCTGAGCATCAGTGCCATCTCAGGAGACGTCCAGAACGTTTCTGGTCACGATGGCAGTAGATGAGCTAGATGAACAGGAATGCCAGGCCTAAATACGACCCACATGGCTCCACACACTGCTCTCTCTGAGCTTGGCACCCTCTCCAGGCAGAACCAGCACAGTTGCCCGGCAACAAGTTTTAAGTCTGCTCCCCATTGGCGGCTTTGGCGAAGCCAGAACATTGAAAATTTCTCAACACTGCAATCTGTTTTTCCATCAGTTACAGAGAACCTGAAATGCCAAGCTGGAATCTGTTTCTGCTCTAGGTTTAGACTGACAAACAGATTATTGCCAAATGTCATTCCAGTGCGATATGCCAAAAAACACTGCAGCGGGACTGTTTGAGGCTCTCATTGGCTTGTGCTTGTTAGCACGAGCTTTCCATAAGCCATTGTCTCACATTAGCCCCCAATGCGCTGGGCAGGCAGATAGACCAGGGCAGAAATCCCCTACTTTAAACAGCACGTTTCTATGAGTCATTATATGGGAAAGAGAGAGTGCTGGAGGCATGCCTGGACAGATCGGAGTTCCCCTTTATAGCACACACACACACACACACACTCTGAGTCACACACTCCATGCTCTCCAGAAAGTTTAGCTTTTTTTTTTACTAAAGTGTCATTTGGGATTCAACGTCCCACTGAATTTGTCTTTATCTCTTCTGTAGCTCATTTCCATTCAAAATACAGTTCTCAACGCAGACCTCAACCGAGTAATGTTGTAATTAACACCATATGGTCGTAAAGCTTCCTTATGTTCGATTTAAAAGAGACTACCGTACATGAAGTCCCTTGATGCTGTGTCATTCATACTGCACTGCAGGAAAGCCAAACTACTTAAAAAGATGATTCACCCAAAAAAATAAAAACCCAGTCATCATTTATTAACCATCATGTCGGATTACTTTCTGACAGAACATGAAAGAAGACATTTTAGAAGTCACAATAAAATTAATATTTCTTATTTTTATGGAATATTACAATATTCAGCATAGATTATTTGTCATTTTGAATCAAAATAGCTACACTTCCCTCTTCAACAACATCTCTATTAATAATAATATCTGAAGGTCACACAGCCTGTCACTTACATATGATCAACTAACTGCAAACCACAACGGTTTTACAGAGACTACATTCAATTTACTGTCATAATAACGTCAAATATTAAATAAAACTTTAGTTTTTTTAAATAGTTTACTAGTCAAAAGTTCGGGGTCAGTATGATTTTTAAATGTTTTAAAATAAGCTTCCGCTCACCAAGGCTGCATTTATTTCACCAAAAATACAGTACAAATTGTAAAATTGTGAAATTGTTATTGCACTGTAAAATAACTGTTCAAAAGTAGTTTATCGTTTAATTTAATCATTTATTCCAGTGATTTTAAAGATGACTTCATTACTCCAGTCTTCAGTCACATGATCCTTCAGAAATCACTCTCATACTTATTATTATTATTATTATTATTATTATTATTATTATTATTATTATTATTATTATTATTATTATTATTCATAGTATAGTAATAAAAGCAATAATGACTGGAGTAATCATTTAATTTGAAACTGCATACAATAAGAAAGCAGCTATTTAAAATTTGAATGAAAATTTAACAATTCTTTTCCATTTAATAAATGCCGCCTTGATGAACAGAATCATTTTCTTAAAAAAACATGAACAAAAACTGACCCCAAACTTTTGACTGGTAGTGTATATTAAAGCAAAAGCAACATTTTATCTCAGCTTGGTTTTCAAGTCCAATCTGAACCTATATTGCTGACGTTTGGTGTAGTGTCTCAAACTGGCATTTAACAATTAAGCTTTGCTTTTAGGCTGTTAGATATTGGTAATCAGGGATATATATTCAAATTTGTATATTTATTTCAGTTATCTTATATATGTTTTATATATGTGCTCGCGGCGATCCAAGTTCGAATTCCTGCCTCGCGGTCCTGTGCTGATCCTTCCCCTCTCTCTGCTCCCCATGTTTTCCTGTCAATACTCTCTGCTGTTCTGACCATTAAAGGTGACAACCCCCCCCCCACTTTATTTCACTTTATTTTGATGGTCCCTTTAACGCAGTTTTATGAATTTAATCTACATTGGATCTACATGTAAACCAATTCTCATTAGATTATAAGTAGACTGTTAGGTTGGAGTTAGCGTTAGTGTAAGTTCACATGTACTTGCAAAGTTTCTTATGGTCAGTTAAATGTCTGTTGAAGGAGCAGTATCAGCAGATATTAATCAGACAGCCTACTAATACTCAAATGAGAAGTCAATTTTGTGTAGTTGCAATGCAACTTTTAGTCAACAAAATGTGCAAGAGGGACCATCAAAATAAAGGCTTACCAAAATATTTTATTAATATGTGTTTGACAATACAATTAGTAATATAATCTTTTCTATTTTTAGTGAATGAATTGAGACAGACCTATTATAACATTGTTTACTAAACAAGTGGTTGTACTTGGAATTGTAAACCTGCACTGTGAAAATGAAATGTCAAGTTATATTTTGTATTTTATTTGTTAGGATCCTATACTGACAAAATCTGCAGACTTTTTAAAAATTTTGCACAGATATGACAAAAAGCCTTCAGATCTGTCTCTATAAATTGACTAATTTCTGATTAAATGTTGGTGAAAACAGTCAGAGTTGCTCATTTTCACTCTGTATTTCACAATGGAGAAATAAAAATCAATTTCCTTTAATCATTTTTATGTTCCTCAACAATACAAGGTTTGACGTAGTAAATGCTGACCATGTTGGCATGGTGTTTAACAATGTTTAACACAGAGAACTGAATGAAAGCTGCATGAAAAATTTGTGGTCAATCCTTACCTATCTTACAGCCTTTTTAAAACAGCATGACCTGTGATTATTTTCTGCTTCTTATAGAGCTCCTTTGTACTCCTGATACCAGTTTACAGACACAGGAGGCCTTTAAATCAATTTTTCCCTTAAGAAAAACAGAACAAACCCAGAAGAAGATTTTCCTCAAAAGACCCGTGTGAACATAGACGACCTGCTGGACACATGGGAGAACACTGATCTTTTTATGGCCAGAGGGCAGACGTCACGTAGAGAACAGCAATTAACACGCAGGCCATCGATTTGTGGGGAGGTTTTCAGTTCCTTTAATAGTGCTCAGTGAGAAAAGCACTCAGTATGGACAACTTGACTATATATATATATATATATATATATATATATATATATATATATATATATATATATATATATATATATATATATATATATATATATATAAATAATATATTTTATATTTAATATGTATAGATATGATATATATAATGTATACATAATATTTTACTAGATATTTTTTATACAGTTTATCTTTATCTTTATATTTATACACTTTAAAATGACATTTAAAGACTTAACTAGGTTAATTAGGCTTGGGTTAGGGTAATTAGGCAAGTTATTGTATAACGATGGTTTGTTCTGTAGACTATTGAAAAAATATACAGCTTAAAGGGGCTAATAATTTTGACCTTAAAATGGTGTTTTAAAAATTTTAAATTGCTTTTATCCTAGCCGAAATAAAACAAATAAGACTTTCTCCAGAAGAAAAAATATTATCAGACATACTGTGAAAAATGTACTTGCTCTGGTAAACGTCATTTGGGAAATATTTAAAAAAGAAAAAAATTCAAAGGGGGGCTAATAATTCTGACTTCAATATATATGTATATATAAACTCGTAAAGGCTTCTAAATGCTGCATTTCAGTTGCACAGAACGAAACTGCTGCAACTAAACAAAGTTATGCCACCTGTGCGCTTGTTTAAAGTTCAGAGCTTATACACCAAGGCTTACACGCACACTGGATAACCTATAGCAGCAGGCCATTCACATATTGCATCTTTCCCGCGTGCAATTCGTTATTTCCAATGCAAGAATAAATGCCAATATGTGTGTACAAGCAGAGCGATGCGCTTGCGCCTACCAGGCACACTCAGTAGAAAACACCTCACGCTGTAGCGGTAAGAGTTGTGCGTAGCTTTCAGAGCAATGTAAACAAAAAATATGTTAGACGAACTATGACAAATTATTAAAATGATTATGTATGTATGAACACATTTATATACTTAATATAAACTTTAAATTTACATTAGACATGATAATCGTGAAACCATGATTATTCTTCAGACTATATAATCATACAACCAAAATCTATAATTGTTGCATCCCTAATTGTTATGCATTTCAAAACATAACATATGAATGTGTCTGAATGTAGAAGAAGCCTACCTAAGCAATGCACTGCTTTTGTTCTGCTTTGAAATACATTTGTACAATCCCCTGATATTATGTAGTTTCAACATTTTAATGTAGAAAAATCCAATGTGGGCGTCTTAAGGAGCAAAAATACAACATATGGGCTCTTATATGCTGTTGAGTCATCACTCGTATTGCAAGTCATATCGCTCTGGTCCCTCATTTGGCATGCTTTTCATGAACTGGCCCCCATGACAAACTCATTGAATAGCCCTGTTCTAGTGATTGGACCAGAGAGACACCCTTTTTAAGGGGAGGAGAAGGAGCAGCCGGGAGAGGAGAGAGAATGCCCACACACAGCTACACGTGTTGTGTTTGATACAAATTAAAAATAAAACTACTACTTATCTTACATCGCCGTCCCTCTCTTCTTCCCACAACAATACGAACCTTGCTACAATCGCATTGTCAGATTTTTCCAATATCGTGCAGCCCACCAACCCAGACACCAACTCATCAATTCAGACAACGTATCACTTTAAACTATAAACAATGTTAATAACTTTTCATGGTTAAAAGTAGTTGCCAGAAAGAGTGAGGTCCTATGATGCAATTCAAAAGCATAAATAAATGAGGGAAAATAAAAACATGAATCACAAAAAATAAACAACTGCTAATTTGTGGATTTTTTTATAGTGTATTACCATTACCATTACAATATCGGTAAGAACCAGGATATTATTTAAAAACTCTTCTTGTGTGAAAGTCTGAAAGAAGAAAGGTAAATCCACCTGGCTCAATGGTAAATACATTATGGCATGTCTTTCATTTTTGGGTGAACCAATCTAAAAGTACACATCAAAAAATAGCTTGTTCCTAACAAATCCGACTTTTAATCAGAGTTACTGAGCACAAACAGATCTGATTGGATCTTATGGATCTGATTAACGTTCCATGCTAACATGCTTTATGAGTGTTGGATCTGGTCAACACTGCTTATCTACCCCAGCCGACTATGAAGTAACTCTCAGCTGTGATTCGAAGTCTCCGCCCGGTCCAAGACCGCCCATCCTAAAAGGAGATCCGAGAGGAGCGTGAAAGTGGGACAGACCCCTGTTCTCTGGGCTCCTCACTTGCGTCCTGCCTGCTCTTGTGAGAAGGAGGTCATTCACACCTTGCAGTGCTCAATCATGAGGAGCAGTCGTGCCTGGCCCAAATAAAGCGCTACATTCCCCTAGCAGAGAGGTAATGTAGCACACGCCATGACAGGCGAGCACGGGCTCTGGTGTGCGAGAGAAACAGCTGTGGGCTACAGCAACACTGACAGGTCATCTGAAACATATGGGGCCAGTACCTGAAAGTCAACTTCAAAATTGACTCTATTTACTACCTTAAAGGACTCTCCTGCTGTCATTGTGAGCATGTTCACGTTTTGGATAAAAAAAGTCTTTCAGAATGTTCGATGAACTATTTATATTGACTTCACATGGCCAACAAGTAGGGTGACCAGATGTCCCTGACATTTCCCAGTTTTTATTGTCCTGTCCTCTACTGGAGTTGTGCCCGGAAATGTCCCCATTTGAAAGCATGTTCAAAACAGCTGCAAACTGTCTGAAAAATCCTGACCAAGAGAACAGGTTGGTTACAAGGGTGATTGTGTAGTCGTTATTTTCACAGACAGAAGCTAATTACCTGAAACATGAACCTTGAGGTGAGCTACTGTAATATAATCACTTATCAAAAAGGGATTTGCTGTATTCAAAATCACCCTCATTCACTATACCCTAATTAGTAGGGCTGGGAGATTAATCAGAAAGTAATCGAAATTGACATTCAGAATCTATGATTGATTAAATTTTTCCAGGTAAATTTTTTTAATTACTTTTCCCTACCATGTGTGGAGTCATGTGACCACACACTGTTACGGCTGACGCTGATTTAGGCCCCGTTTAAACTGCTGCGGCCACTTTGCAGGCACATCTGTTCTCTGGTCAAGTAGGACGATGGACCCATTCTTGAGCCCTCCCTGAGTCATACAAAAGTTTGGTTAAAAAGGAACGAATCATTCAAGAACGACCCATCACTGACGTGACATCGAGGAACATGCAGTGCCGGTGTTGTATCGAAATCTGACCCTTCCGACGAATCTGACTCCCCCTCACGTGCACGGGCGTCAAACAGTGCCTGCAGCTGTCACAGCGGGTTATTAGAAACCTTTTATCGATCATTTCTTCTGCAATTGACAGCAAGAACGAATGTAGAAGTGTTTAAAAGAATTAAAAATGTTAAAATGGGATGAATTTATACTGCATTTTGAAAAAGTGAAACCACCTCATATTCACTGATTAGATCAGTATTTATTACAGTCTCTTCTTTAAATTTACGTTATAACACATTTAGCTCTGCGTTTTGGTCTGTTTTTGCATATTAACTTTAATTTCGATAACATTCTAATGATTGTATTTATTTGTTTATTTATTTATTCTGTTTAATTGATTTATTTATTTTAGCCCCTTAACTGGAAGACGTGGCTTGATTTGTGTGTGTGCCTAGTGTACAAACGGTTGGTGGTTTAAACAATTATTAAAACTTTTTTAAAAAGTAAAAAAAAACATGCATTTTTCTACCAAACATTTCTTTTTGTATTTTAATATCTCGCTGTTAGCTACTCTTCCAACAAATAACAATATAAGAATGATAAATATAATGATGATAATAACAGGGAGGGAAACCCCTGTGTTTGAATTATATTTTGCTTCATTAAAACTGTTTAATAAAGTTTTGATAAAGGCTTTGACTCCCAATAACCATTTATGGGAAAATACCGGATATATATTGTATACCATCATTCCTCCTAAAAATACCAGGATATGATTTTTTGTCCATATCGCCCAGCCCTACAGTGCATTATGGGTATTCTCTAGCCATTGAGTGTACATTGGTTGAACACTCTTTATTGCAGTGCATTATGGCAGTGGATCCCAAACATTTCAGCTCACGACCCCCAAAATAACAATTCCAGTGATTCGTGACCCCCACTATCCTTGGAGGTGGATATAAAAATACAAACACTGCACACAACAGTTCACACACCAATAGGAACAACATAAGCTTATTAACAATACAAGAAAAGTGCAACAGTCTAACAACTACATATATTTTTTATAGTCATTATTTATATTTATATTAACCTCACTTAATGAGAATAATGAGCACAATGTTATCAGCACAAGACTATTCTTGGTTTAATTTTGGTGGCCACCACTTGGAGATCGTCATGTTCAGTCATGGTCTTTATTTTTAATGTACGTGAGTGTCGTAAAGGTGTCAAAGTTTAACTTTGTGTCATATAATCAATTTGCCACAACTAACACTACTGCTGTGTCATTAATCTAGCGTAATAACCCCAGGAGTCGCAATCCAATGGAAAAAGATTTGAAAGGCTGATGGAGTTTTATTTGTATGTTGTTATTTTATGCAACTATTAAATAATAATACTATTTTTTATCTTCTGTATGTTATAGATAAAATATGGTAATTCTAATAGTTTAATAACATAATATTTTTGGAGATCACCTTGCGACCCCTACTTTGGGAACCACTGCATTATGGGAATGATTGAGTGAACTGTAGAGCCTCCACTATGGTTTGGGACACCACTTCAAATGACTGATCCCTCAAATAGCACAGTATTAAAAATATAGGAGGTGACTTTGGTTATTGGTATAGGAGGTGATATAAGTTATTGTTATTGGTTTCATAGTAGTCTGACAGGTTAAGGGGCCAAAAAAAATTTCATTTGCCGTTCATTTATTCAGTAAAGATGTAGGTGATTTTTTTTTGTTAGAACATTAAATATTCTTTGGTTTTTGGTAATTCGAAAAATTCCAGTCAGTACTGACACTAAAACATCCAGGCAAAACCAAATAAATACACCATGATACATTGAGGTCTTAAAATTTGACACGATCGGTCTGTGCATGAAAGATTAATCTGTAATCTGTAGCCTCAGGCAAGTGGGGAAATCCAGTTCTTTTTTTATAAAAAGGGGTATTACAGACAGTTTGTGGTTCGAAAAAAGCTGCCTCACCAGTTACTTTGCATAGCATTAGCCTACAAAATTACATAACATATACACAATTATATTAAAGTACCTTTAACACTTTAAAAACAATACAAATACAATGTGTTGGTGAAACAAGTAGTCCAGACTTATGTGTTGACCAATCTTACTTCATAAAACCAGATTGTATTGTCAAAAGCCACGGGTATTAATTTGGTTTAGCCTGTGTCTGTGTGTTTTGTAAACTTTAATGGTAACCATTAACTCACCAAGGACCACGGTTTAATCTGAAATTTATCTTTTACGTTCTGCTGCAGTAAATTAGTCTACCTACTATACAGACAGATGAACAGACAAAAAAATATCTGCCTTTTACCTTCAATGGTCATAATATATCTTCTTCCAGCTATGCAGCCATTTCTGTCCTTCTTTCTAAATATATCCCTTTAAAAACGCAAAAGCTGAGACAAATATGCATTTAGTGGATTTTGGAGAGTGTCGGGGAGACTTTGTGTTTGGACAGCTGTGATAAAACACATGTAAGTCATTCTTGAAGAGAGCATTCCTGTTAGATGTGTCTAATGAGAATTGTGCGGGAGGCGACTGGCTTATCAGAGCTTCAGCAATGCAAAGAATGAGGATATTGCTCGAATACAAACACTTTATGACTGGAATGCACAGTGAAGTGGGGTTATTATGAGACTTGGACACATGTACATGCGTAATTGTCATGTGACTATTATCTGTTCCAATTAAAGGCCCCTGGGAGCTTTGTGAGGGTCTTTGAGGCATGGAAACACACACATCTGGGCTGCTGGAAGACAGTTTGCCCTTCAACTAAGTAAATACACACACAAAATGAAATAATTCTTAAATAACATTTGCTTGCTGGTGGTGTCGTTGGCTGTGAATATCCCTGTTCCAGTCAGAGAAATAAAAAAGGTATCTCAGTTCATTCAACAATAGGTTAAAACGTTTACAAAAGTCCACAGCACCCCCTGCTGGACTGTTCTTTGAAGACGTGTTGACTAAATTGGCTCAAATCTGACCCCAAATACTATTATATATTGGTAACTTTTCATGAAACCTCCTGTAAAAACAAACAAACACATGAATTCAACTTTTCAGATGTGCTGACGAAAGCAGAGACTTTTATTTCATGCTCAAATTTCCAGACCAGTGTGTAACTTTCCCGTCCAAACTGAAGTATATATTGACATAGAAACATATATTTAATATGTTATATGCTGACTGATATTGACGCTGTGATAGGATGACAAAGTATTCATGTATAAGAGGTCACCTTAAATCGATAATTACCTTGACGTCATTCGAACAAGGAGATTTCTGTCCCCCTGTTAAATGTATTCACCGCTTCAAAAGCGTTCATACTTAAGAACATTTGAAGAAACATAACTAGGTCTCAGGGTGATTATTTTTCTCACAAGAGAACCAATGAGGTTCATTCTTGAGTGTCACGCAGCACCTTTGAACCTCTGCAAGACCCAATGAGGATTGTCCCTGAGATAGCAGGTATGGCTGCGTCTCTTTTTCATATTTAATACATCTTAATCGCTAGCTTTTTCTATAAACAAACAGTCTGCCACTTCCGTGAAGTTAAAAGAGTTAAAAGTTGGTCAGTGAATATTCGAGAGTAAGCTGACTGTGTGTCTGCAACAGTACCTATACTCATACATATTTCTACAGTTTAATGTATATATGTTAAATAAATAACATTTGGCTTTTTCTAACAACCATTTTACATTCACAAATTGTGGTACCTTTATTTCTGCTCCCACCTTTGTTGTTTTAACTCAACTCACATTAGCTATTTAATTTTATTGATATTTTTAATAATAGTGATCGATAGACGGACGGACGGACGGACAGACGGTGGGGATGGACGGATGGATAGATGGATGGATGGATGATTTGATTGGATTGGATGGATGGATGGATGGATGGATGGATGGATGATTGGATTGGGTTGGATTGGATTGGATGGATGGATGGATGGATGGAGGGATGGAGGGACGGATAGATGATTGGATTGGATTGGATGGATAGATGGATGGATGATTGGATTGGATGGATGGATGGATGGATGATTGGATTGGATGGATGGATGGATGGATGGATGATTAGATTGAATGGATGGATGGATGGATGGATTTATCATACATTGAAGAAAAAAATATTTACATCTAATCTTTTGGCAGACACACTAGCAATCAAAGTAATCAAAACAATAAAATGGCACACAAAAGGTGAAGTTTTACTAGACAGAGTAAAAACATTCAATTTTAGAGCAGCTCTTCAGTTGTAATCAGTGAGTGTGAGGTAATATGCAAGTTAATAACTACCAACAGTAACTTTCTATTGAGCAAACTAGTTGACATTTTTATCAAAGGTTTTATTCATTAATCCTATTCACCATTCACCATATATATATTTGAGAATGGTGAATAGGAGTAATGAATATATATATATATATATATATATATATATATATATATATATATATATATATATATATATATATATATATATATATATATAGTGAAAATTACTGTATATTTTACAGTAAAGATATAATACTGAAAATACTTATATGGCAAGATAAATGGTGCTGTAAATGGTGAATGTAAAAACAGTATTTTTGCTGTGAATGATTAACAGTAAGTTACTGTAGATTTGACAGAAATTTGTTAAGAATGTGTTATTTTCTCATATTTACCCTAAATGAAAATAGTTCAGCTCAATCTGGAATGTTGTCACCATTTGCTATTTATTTATTTGTTTTGAAGGGCTCACTGTGATTACCTGCGATAGCAGAGATGCCCAAACTAGGTAGTTTGTTTTGTAAATGAATCTGATTTTTTTTGCTAATGTGAATACTGTCACTTGACGAATAGCAGGTAATGCACAAGAAATCGGCGAGTAAATCAAGGCAAAGGCCGGTGCAGCTTAGTGTACTCAGCATTGAACTCCATTGTGTTAATAATGTTAATAATGGGGTTGTTTATGTTTTCAATATAATAAGTTCATTATAATTTTTTTTAAAAAATAAACCCAATTAGGTAATATAATTTAAAGCAATGTTTTTTTTAAATATTAGGAAATAGATTAGAAAATGACTCATGCACATTTAATGTAATACAGTTCGTTTTGAAAGGGGTGGTTCTTTTTTCTCAAAAACTGGAACATTTTGCAGTTATTCTCCTCAATTTGATTAAATTATGAGACATTTTAAGCACTAATCTTTGCTGCATTAGCTTGTCAGATTCTGATCATACCCACACTTTTTGATGCAACAAAAATATTTCCTACAATTTTGTCAAAGTGCTCACCATACTATTTTACCACAAAGTGTTTATTAAGAAATGTGCATTTAAACTGTAAGTTATTACAGTTTTATAAATAATGTTAGAAATCTGTTAAAAGTGATTAAAAACCAACTACAAAACACAATAATTAAATTTAAATTAAATTTGTTTTAAAGTTTTCTTCTATCGGTTATTTTCACAATTTATGATGCATACTGTCAAAAATGGGACAAATGAGCTCATATAGGGGCCAAATTCTGGACCACCCGAACCCCCCTGGCTATGGGCCTGCATCATAAGAAAAAGTTTGCGCATCCTTGTGCAATAGGTTTCCGACTTTGTCCACTAGATGTAGACAAAGTGACATTTTTTGCGAGCTGAAGTAAACGAGTAAAGTTTCCAGATTGATACCAATTTCTTGATGAAAAAAAAACAAAACAAAAAACAGTAGACTCGTCATTTCAAATCATGCCAAACAAGTCATTTATTGTACATTTCAAATTTGTCATAACTTTGAGGCAATTGTTTAATTTTCTGAAAGCTTTTTTATTTTAATTTGTCCTTTCCTACTTGTGTAAATATAAACGAGTATAATAGTGATCTAGTTATATACCCACACACTGGACAAAAGAAAGGTCTATGCTTTTCTATAACAACCAAATAAAAGGTGTAAAAAATGAAATTAAATAAAAAAGGTTGCGTAAACCATGACCCACAAACTGTGTAATGTCTAACCTGTAGCAGTGGACACAGACACAGCACGACTCTTTAAAATGTGCAAAAAAAAACAACACCGGGTCAGGGTTTGGTCATCCAAGTGTTAAACAGAAATCATATGAAACATTAAAGTTTTAATATGAGCTTGAAATCCAATTGTCTTTCTTTAAATTGATAATGAAGAGCGAGTTTTGTCTGTGACAGTTACAAATGATTTATACATTACTTGGTCGCACATCTAACTTACCGTTTTCTCATAAAACTATAAAAGACAGCCTTTCCTTTATTCATTAAAGTTGATGAGTGGCACATCGATACAAATATTAACTAGTCTCTGTACAACATTTACAATGAGCGAAAAACAAAATGCTACAACACAAGTCCAACAGAAAGATATAAAAGCTCCTCTATAAATGATTAATAGTTTTTGAAACAACCCAAAAAACAGTCATTGTTACATTCCAAATAAAGGAAACACAAACAGAAGGAGATTAAGACCATGCAAAGAAACAGATTCAGTACAATTTGTGCAACAAAGCAAAACTAGTTTGTGACAATCGAGCGTGTAGCAGTTTTGGCTCCTTTCCATAAACTACACAACAATCGAAGATACTGTGATGATCACATCGCTTGACTGGCTAAATCTAGAAGATGGGAATCGGGGAATACAGAATACTGTGAGTGTGGAGTGGTGATACATTCATGGGATGTACAGTTCAAGCACTTGCTTATGACAGTTAAATGTGCAGCTTCCTTTACCCATGGTACTGATGTACAATATCAACATATTAACAGTTTAAGAATTGATTAAAAGTCTCAGCTTGTCTGGATTCATTTGATTTAGATCGTAACATCTGTTTTCATTTATTAAGGTATAATGATATTCATTCATTTTCCTTTGGTCCCTTATTTGTCAGGGGTCGCCACAGCGGAATGAACCGCCAACTATTCCAGCATATTTTTTTATGCAGCGGATGCCCTTCCAGTCACAACCAAGTAGTGGGAATGGTATGATGACATGTCGTTCACAACTTCAAATGTTGTCGTTTAAAGCCTTTTTGATTATTTATTTACAGAAAATTATAAATAGGTCGAAATTTCAAATGATTTAATTTGCTGTAATTAAAAGTCAGGGTTATACCACAAACTCTTCTGAAGTTAAAACATTGTTATTGTGTCTAAATTTAATATAATCATGTGAGAAAACATGACAATTATACATTTATCAAAATTTAGATCACATAACGATAAATTGTAAATCCAGAGAGACTGAGAACTTTTTTTATTATTATTATTTCATATATATATATATATATATATTTATATATATATATACCGTTGGAAAGTTTTGGGATCAGTAAGATTTTAACTTGAAGCAAAACAGCATTATCATTCCAGTCTTCAGAGTCAGAAATCACGATACTTCAGAAATATCTGCTGACTTTACACTAAAATATTTTGCTAAAAACAGATTTGCAGGATTGTTTGATGAATAGAAAGTTTAAAAGGACAGCATGTATTTGAAGTTCTTACATTTGAAATAATGTCTAACTACCACTTGTTGATCAATTTAATGCATCCTTGCTTTACAGATTTATTTTCTATTAAAATATACATCTTAATGATCCCAAACGTTTAAAGCTAGTGTCTGATTTTGCATATATTTGATATTTAAGACCATACATTGTTCTAATAGAGACACGGACCATCTTTATGTTTTAATCACACTGTATTATGATCATAATTTAGTGGGGTTCCTACGGTTGCCGAGAGAGCTTAATGTGCTGCAATTTAAGAAAACACATGCTATTACAAAAACCTGTTTGACAGTGCTTATGCTGCGAGTCCTCACAATGCAAACACATTGTTAAAAAACGTGCTGCATTTTCACACAACGCAAACAATTTACAAAAACAGTTGCGAATTCTCAAAACACTTTCAAACAGCACGGAACACAACAGAAATGTTTTAAGGGGACCCTAAGACCTGACAGACTTGGCTATTTTGTTTATGAACTACATCCGAAAGTGCATACTTCCATACTATATAGTAGGCTAAACATAGTATGCAATTCGAGTAGTATGTCCGAATTCATAGAATTCGAAAAACAGTTAGCAAGATGTACCCAGATGACCTACTACTTCCAGCGAGATTCTGAAGTGTGAATCCGATGCACGATACGCTATCCCATGATGCCCCATGAATGGGAGTGAAGCAACGCAACTGACGTGGGTAGGTCACGTGATTATGATGAAATTGGCCAATGTAGTACATCCAAGTTCCATTCATACTACTCACATTCATACTGTAAAGAACATACTTTTCTAACGGCCTAGTAGTACATTTAAATTTAAATGCAGTACCTACTGAGTAGCAGGCGATTTCATACGCAGCCATGATTATTTAGGCTAATAAATTACAAAAGACAAGGGGGATGCTAAAATAAAGATCCTTTCAAAGATCACCTACAACTTCACTGAGCAATAGTCATGGCACAGCGGTGTTCGACACGTTTTTGGATCCACTTGAAACATTTCCATTGTTCTTTTTGCACGTGTTGTGAGAAAATGCAGTGCGTTTTATTATTTTGTTTGTGTTGTGAGAAAATGCAGCACATATTCAGTCAAATGGATGAAGATCTTATCTCAATTTGCTGGCGTTTTTCTAAATGCAATGTGTTTTCTTAAATTACAGCACGTTAAGCTCTCTTGGCCACCGTAGGTTTCTGGTAAACCAAGAAAATATTATGATATAATAATCATTTACCTCTCACTCATTACATCCTTTACCAAACCATTTCATCCAAACTTAGACTTCTAAGAAAAATAAACCTTTCTTATTTCACATAATCTATATTTTCTCTCTATATGTATACGCTATTGTACAAATTGCATCGTCTGTACTCACACGGCTCGCTTGTGCTTCTTTACTGGTAACATCACGTACAGACCTGTCAGAAGCTGTAGGATTATTTAACGACTGAACGCATCAGTCAAACAGCAGTGTGTTTTATTTTATGATGGACTGACTTGATTTAATTCACAGAGAGCATTAACACATGTTCCCTCATCTGCTTGTTTAGTTATTATGCAGTCCTGTCTTTCTATTGCTCCGTTTGTTGATTCAGCACTGGATTGTTAAGACTTCATAGGCCTGAGGGCTGATTAAAATGTTCAAATAATACTAATAATATTAAGAATAAACCCCACATGCCATGTTTAGCTCTTTTTATGGTGTGATATTTCAAATAATTCTACTTGTTTTGCTCGTGTGTAGAATACAACACTGAGTTGTACATACTCAGAGGTAGTGTGTATTTATATATATATAACTTTGAGTGAAAAGTACATTACTACTCTAGATTCCAGTTTCATCAAATTTTCTTGTCATTTCTACAGAGCATGATGACATAAGCGGTCATGGAAACTGTAACCTGTGTGTGTGTGAGAGAGAGAGAGACATAGACACCATAATTTGACAGTACTGTAACTTGCCCGGTAAATACATGATGGACTGGTGTAAGGGGGCAAAGAAGAGACATTTCTCAATCCCGGCCTGAAGAGGGAGCTCTCTGCAAATGGTGAGTCCTCTCAGCTTTGCAGTCTAATGCTTGATCTCTAAAATGGAGGGGTTGTGGTCGAGGATGGCAAGGATGATTTTGTCCATGTACTGCCGCAATCGGAAGTTGATCTCCTCTTGTTCTTTCAAAGCGTCAACCAGCTGGACGGATAAAGATATTGACCAAATGAATGATTCACTCACTCGGTAAGCCAAACAAAACTTTTGTGTAAAACATTTTCCAGCCTCCTTTCGATGTTAATGTTCTTAATATAACTGTAAAATGACAAATTCATAAAAACAAACTACATATTAAGGCACAGGGGTGCAGGAAAAACATCCATAGTTGGAATATTATGAGATAGTTGGAATATAAAAGAAGCTAACTTTTGCATACAAGTATTTGTTTTTTACTATAAAAACTTTTAGGAATAATTTTGATTAGAAATATATGCAAATATGAAAAAAAAAAAGTTGCAATTTCAGACCTTTACAGGAATCCCATGTTTTTGCAATTAAATTAAAATGTGTTATATCAATTGCACAATCCTTTTTAATTGATTTAAGTAAAACTTTAAGATCTGCTAAATAACACTCTCTGATTGATGGAAAGTCTTCTCAGAAACTTCTTTGTAAGCAAATTCTTTTTAATGGCACACTTTTAATTAATAAGTGGCTATTGACAATTACAGTTTTAGCATATTAAAAGTACTCTAAATGAACTTAAGTATTTCAGTTAACATCAAAACGTGTCCTTAATTTAGGACAGAAGTTACTTGGATAAATAAAACCTTTTGTTTCACACTAATATAAAGTATACTTTTTAAAAGTACATTGCTTGTTTTAAGTCATTAAAGTGTAAAAATAAAATGTCATATAAGTGTCATTTTGTATAATTGATATTACATTATCTGCAATTTTAAAAATATATTTAGGTTTTGAAGTATAATAAATCCACATTCAGTTCAATTAAGCACACTTCTGCTACTGTTTTGGAAAAAAAGGAACCCCCTACATGTTAACTGTGGCTTGGAGAAATTACCTCTGATTTGGCGCAAATTAGATACTATTTGAAAAGAAAACTTGAACAATTTGACAAAATTTGGAATCCTTTTATCTGTTACCATGAAAAAAACCTTGTGGAATAATGCATCATTTCTGTAATGATGTAATATGCTTTGTCATCATACATCATACTCTGTTGTTCAAACAGGTCTTTGTAAACAAGTTGGCTTGTTATGTGGGTGGGGTTTTTTTTTATTATCATGATTTTCCTATTGTTTTCTCTTTTTCTTTTTTTCTTTGCTTTGCCAATGTTATATGTGGAAAAAATATGTAAAACAGAGAACCCTTTCTGAATCTGTGTATTCAATAGGTTGTTTTCAATCCCATGGGTTTGGTGACGTGCGAAATTCAGATGGAGGGCAGGATGTAAAAAACTGAAAGGGAGACATTTAGAAAAGTCCGTATTTTTGCAATTTATAGCATATATTAAAAGAGATATAAACAGAAAATAAGCGCATATGTTGGGCATATATCATGAAGAGGGCCGAGTACTGAACTAACATCGATGCGGTGTATAATTACATTACATGAAAAAACTATAGTAAATACTACAATGTCTGGAAGCTTACTAAAGAGAATTACTTAAATTAAACTGTCGTAGTAATTATATTGTTGCTGAGGTCCAACACAACTGTAGTAATAAACTTATTCAGTAGGCTTCAGTTTTCTACACTATAATTATACACCATCACAATGCACCACAGTTTACGCTAACTTTACTGAATTTATTACAGTTTATTAGTTTACTGTGCTACAGTATTCTGTCGTATTCATTAACAAAGAGTTGTACACATTATACACTTTACTGTGTGGTTCAAAAACATGTTTATTATAAACTATTATAAATTGCTGTAGTTTATCTTCCAGACAACACGAAATAACAGATGAAAGCATACAAAAGCTTGGACGCATAATCTACATTGTTAATTATTTTTGTAAGAGCAAAAAAAGTGCTCCACAATAATAACCGTCTAATTTTGTCGCAAGGTTTGCCTTTCTTTTTTGTTCTGTTCTTGTTCTTTTGTACCATCAACAAACATTCACTGCTGCTGCACATATAGACGTTCACGTTACAGTTGTTACATTACCAAAACGCCAGTAAAGACATGGATAAATGCAAAACAAGACATTTCATCACAGCGATAACATGCTAGGGTACGTTAATTATATTCTCCTGGAATGTGTATAAGTGTGGTGGTGTTTGCATCTGATTTTTATATAACACATTAACATATTTATACATGTAGCTAGGCCTGTATATAATTGGTGCTGTCAAACGGATTATCGCTTTCAGAAAGTTTGTACACATGAATGTATTGAATAAATGGTTATTACATGCTGCTGTTCTTCTGTTTTTCAGCCAGTTTCTTGAACTTTCCACCTTTATAACCAAAAACTTTTAAAACTTTTAGCTGTTTGGCATTTCAAATTTTGGCTGATTTACACAATTATAAACAACATAAAACAGAAACATGTTCATGTTCATGTTCTGAAAGCCATTCCTATGTAGAAGAATCACATCCTGCCCTCCATCTGAGTCTCGCACATCATCATTGACGTCATGTAAAAAAACAACCTATAAAACTTATTTGACAATTAAGCACACTTCATTTGACATAATGAGATGTGCACACTGTTAAATTACACATTCTGCTAATAATGTAACATTACAAAGGGTTGAAAGTTTTAATCTGCTGGGTTTGAGTTAAAACCCAACAAATGCAGTGACTGCAATAAATTAAAAAAATGTTGGCAGGTGCCAAAACTAAACTGCATCGCCTTATAGTGCCAGTCAGTGCTAGTGTGTGAGGCTGTGTGTAGTGCAGAGCTAATGTTGTTCTCACCTCATCTCTTGAAGCGTTATCAATCTCTGCTGCCAGCGACTGGGCCTTGGTGTGACAAGCGAACAGGTTTTTGGCCTCATAAAGGCTGAGGCTGAGAATCTGTCCATTCAGATCATCGTTCTGGTCTCTGAGTTTATGGTTTTCCTGTTAGTAGATTAACGACATCAGTTAACCACATCACACTAAATTTAATCTTAGCCTTGGAGTTAATATCCTGTACAACATG
The DNA here is from genome assembly GCF_903798145.1 of Danio aesculapii. Classification (NCBI taxonomy): domain Eukaryota; kingdom Metazoa; phylum Chordata; class Actinopteri; order Cypriniformes; family Danionidae; genus Danio; species Danio aesculapii. The sequence goes on from NC_079437.1 coordinate 35,196,651, forward strand.
TTGGAAATAGGTTATTAAAAGTAATACTTGTCTTCACTTTCTCATGTTAAAACCTGACAATTTTCATAGAATAATGACTATGATTCTGTTATAATATAACACATATGCCTATTTAGGGATACTTCAAGTGCTTTTTAGAGCTTGATAGGTGATGTATATTGTTCATAGTTGATTTATTTGTAATGAGTTTATGAGATAATATGATTTTATTAGCATATCTGTCTGCTGTACCTGCTTAAGCCTTTTTACTTCATGCTCCAGTTCGATCTCTCGAGTCTTGGCATTGTATTCAGACAGTCCAGCAGCGGTACGTCCACGTCCAGGCTTCTCCGTCTCCAGTTTAAAGAGCTGCAGATGCTCCAGCTCACGCCGCAGGTCCTCAATCAGCTAAACACACATGTGTATCATGTGAGAGGTCTGTACATTTACGTTTACATGCAGTATGTCATAGTTGTAATCTGCAATGAAAATGATGCTGTTACCTCTTGCATGGCCTCTCGCTCCTTCTGAAACTCGTGTCTGTTCTGCCAAAGTTTGTCCATCATCTTTCTGTACAGATCCATCTCATCCTTCAAGCGCAGGCTTGTGTCCTCCAGTTTATCCGTCATACGCTGCTTTTCCTGTGCATGCATACAAATATATACAACCATATTTAGAATTAGGCTTGGAATGGCAACCGGTTTGAAGGTTTCCCGCGGTTTGGAAAAGTCAAGATTTTAATACCGCTAAAATGTTCTGTTATACCGTTCCCAAGGTATATGTAAGGTTTTTTATGTGTTGTATTATGTGTTGTAAAGAAATATGTGTTTTTGAAACTAATGAATAGAGCAGAAGTCAATTATTTCTTTTCATTATTAAGCCTGACAGGTTTACTGCTCATAAATATTATAAATGTTTCTTAAAATAATTTTATTTATTTATTTTATTACCCAGACATTTACCCAGACACAATACCGTGATACAGTGAATCCGTGGTATTTGTATCCAAGGTTATCATACCGTCAGAAACTTGTACCGGACTATGCCTACTTAGGATATAATGTCACGTTTTTACACTACATTGTTATTATTAACCCATTTAATCTAAATTATTTCTTGAAATTTGAGAATTTTCATGCAACTCTTTACACCTCTATAACTCACAAACCTCAAATGTCCTTTGGTATTGTGTTGGTTAAATTAGGTTTTATACTCCGTCACAATAGTGACCAGTGGGAAACAGCATAGTCATATCTGCATTGGAATTCAGTTGATTTCAAATGTCCACCTCTTATATCTTTTATATGTGCAAGCAGGAAGTATGTAAGCTCATCTGGTCATGTGACGCTGAAACATTTTAATCTAGACAATCTATTTTTTCATTTAAAAGTTTAACTTCTCTAAATCTGCCAAAAACACTTTTAAAGCTTCCAGAAATAAAATGCTAAATGAAACTAAAGCTGTACGCCATATTTCTTTATTTAAAGTGCCACTATTTTAATTATCGAATATCACCTTTTAAGTATAAATAAATAAATAACTGTTAGAATAAAATAAATAAAAATAGCTTGATCTAAATCAAGAGCAGCACCTATTCCAGCATTAAATGTGCTCTATAATAAAGCTGTAGCTGACGCTGATCGGTCAGCTTGTATTTTGTTTATTGTTTTGTATTTCATTATTGAGTGTTTTTTGGTTTGTTATAATTTTCCTTGTTTCCGGTTCGCTTGAGTCGGAGGTCACATGATCTTTTGTGATTGATTTAACCTGTGAGAGTTTGTATGGATAGCAAAGTGAGATCTCAACGCAGGCACCTGTCTAATGCTCCTGCTTATTCTACAGCTGGTTATCAGGCCAACATGGTAAACTACACTTTTGTTGTATATTATTTGTTTATTTTGATGTTCCTTTTGATTTGTGTTTGTGTAAAACATTCGGTTTGTTTATTTTTTAGTTTTCACGGTGTTCAATAAAGAAAACGCATATGGACATCAGTATTTGGAAGCGTGGATTGTTTAAATAACCGGCGGGTAGCTACAAAAGCCGTAAGGAATTTTACACAGAACAGCATGACTTTTTGTAAAACTGCTTTGAAACAATGTGTATTGTGAAAACCACTAAACAAATTTGACTTGCAAATTTCCCTTTAAGCAAGTCAGCTCATTTGGCAGCCATTTTAGTGCGTCTTCTAGCTGTTTTCTGGGTAAGAAACTAGAAACTACAGCTTGCTTCAACATTTTTTAATGCTTCCATTGTCAGAAATTATGAATGGTACCATAATATCTAAATGTGTCATACCACTTGATACCCTTCCATTGGGGTACCCTTCACAGTAGTATAGGACTTAAAGGGTGGAACTAGATTCACTGTAGAATGTTGATTGCTTAACAGAAAATAATCACTAGTGCAAATGATGTGAATTGCTTTCCAGTGTGCATGCCGATCTAATAAGGCATTTGTTGGCAGTGGAAATGCAAGCCTGATCAGGATACTAAAGTGTATTTTTGATTTATTTCAAATCAGCAATAAAATATAATACATCAATTTCATTATAAATTTTGTTTAATCAGCTAAAAAAGCCCAAAAGAGGACCTATAATTTCCGTTAGCTATATCAGACAGTGACCTGGTTTAATTTTAGCTTTATAGAAAGACTACAGTCTAGAGGGGTATCGATCTGCAATGTTTCATACTCAAAGATCAAAGCTTCACAGGTTCTGTGTCAAAATACAGGGCTGCTAATGTCATGCAGGCTGCAGCTTTCACACTCATTACACTAACTAATGCGAGCAGCACCAAAGAGCGAGCTGTGAACACTGACAAGCTCCAGGGATTACACCTCCTGCTGAAATGTGTCAAAAAATGCTTCATCGAGGTCAGACGTGACGGTGTGAAAATGGGTGAGAGCAAAGTTCTTTTAACCGTTAAATGCATAAACCCCAATGTATACTTCTGCCATTTGCTTTCTGTCCTTGTGACCCATTTTTTGTCCTTGGACATGCATGCACAGTCCATGTGCAGCCCAGTTTTTCTGTTTGTTTGAATGTGTGAACAGAACGAGCTCCATTGATCACTTTAAATATTTTCCCTCTTCTCTCTCTCTTCTTTTGTTTTATTATCATTATTTATTTTACTATATGCACCATGCTGTCAACCTCAACTTGCAGTACTGACCTGTTTATGTCTAATTTGTATAAACTAATGCACATCGTATATTGTTTATGCACATCATATATTGTTTATTGTACAATATGTGGGCTATAGTGTGGTTTATTTTATATATATATATATATATATATATATATATATATATATACAGGGTGGGCCGTTTATATGGATACACCTTAATAAACTTACTGGGAATTTCACAAAAAAAACAATGGTGTGCTTGGTTTTAATGTAAGTGTATTCTTTCATGAGTTATTTACAAGCCCCCTCATTTATACTGATGTGCCACAAACGGGACGTTAATATCACCAACCATTCCCATTTTATTAAGGTGAATCCATATAAATGGTCCACCCTGTATATGTATATATATATATATATATATATATATATATATATATATATATATATATATATATATATATATATATTGTACTGCTATTTCCTTTTTTACTCTTGTTTGATTAACTGTCATAAAAATCTGATAAATAAATCTTTTTTAAAAAGAACAAGCTGCACTGCACACCTGGTAAACTGGTGCATCCATATTCAGTCACCGTATAGTATGCTTTAAAAGGTTCATGGTAGTGCACAAGACGAATTGAAATGCATTAAAACAAGTTAACCCAGTCTTTAACTTGATGATCTGATCCATCTGTGGGCAGGGTTTGACATTAATGGGGACAAATATGCCAAAATGGCAACAAATAGAACAGAAATGCACCAAAAACCATGACAGTTTGAAGCATTACATTTAGATCTATGTGTGTTGCATCAGTTTTTGTTGCTGTACTGAGCTAGACAACCATTCAAACATTCAGGTGATGTTACGAATGCATTGGCTAATCAGAAGCGTTTAGACTATTCACCAATAATAACATTTTGCTCTACGATGAGCACTTACTGACTTAAAGAGAACGTTTACCTAAAAATGACAATTTATTCATTATTTACAGTACTCTATTTAATAATAACATTATAAGTTGACCTTAGAGAACAGTACAAGAAGTTCATGGCCCCTTTAAAAAGGCAATTACCAAAAAAATGCCCTTATGATAGTAAAGAATTCCCCTGAAAATCAATTCCATGGGGCATATATTCCCTCTAATGGAAAATTAATTTCTGCCCCTGCATACGGGCCATGTCATTGTGGTAGTCAAGGGAGTTTTAGATTGAGTTTCGATGCATATCTGACCTGGTCCAGTTTTTCGGTCTGAGACTTGAGTCTGCACACATTCACTTTCATCTCTGCATTCTCCTCCTCCAGCTGCTGGACCCTACGGAGAGATATCTTTCATTATATGTCCTGCTGAAAATTGTTTCTGTGCTCTATGGTTTTGAAACCTCCAAGTGCTTCAGATAGATGTTTTTGTGAGTTTTCTGATAGTTTTAGATACCTGTTACTGAGCAGTTCAATCTCAGTGCTCTTGTCTCTCTCCATCTTGCTGTAGGCCTCTCTGTGTCTCTTCAGCTCCTCCTCCAAACATTGCTCTGCACGCGTCTCCTGATCTTTGATCTGCTCCTCCAGCTCATGTACCCTAATGGGTAAATGTGTACAAACAAGCACACAGAGACATTAGGAAATCCGTCCCACATATGTCTCTTATTTTCACAAAGGATATATGTATTTAAACAAAAACGTAATCAAATTTTAATTTTATTTAAATTTATTTTATTTTACTTAAAAATTTCATTTAATTTTGTAATGCAAATCTGAATTTGCCTGCTCAAGAAAGATAATACATTTTTCTGTATTATTTAATGAACAGAATTTCAGGAGCGCAGCATTTAATTGAAACTGAAATCTTTTAGAAACTTCGTTGAAACTGGAAACTTAACTTTCTTAACTATAAGTTTTCAAGTCAATTTATTACACCATGCTGAATATGACTATTGTAAATAACATTATAACAATTAAAAAATAATAATTTTAACACTAATGATCATTTAAAAAATCTATTACAAATAAAATAAAACAATTATTATAATTAAATCACCCATATTTGCAACCGATTTCTTTTTATTCAGTCCTACATTCGAACATAACATTCAGATCTCTCTCATTTTTACCTGTGAACTAGTTGTGTGTTTTCCTGTTTAAGTTTTGATTTCAGATCTCCATTAGCCAGACTGTCGTTTTCAAGCTCTGAAATCTTCTTTTCTAAATAGCTCACCTGCATTAGGAATGAAGAACAGATTGTTATAGACAACACTTTCTGAATCACATCACATTCACAAGAAAACAACACTCTCCTTCAAAAGTATCTGAAACATCATTTGACTGTTATCATTAAGCAACTCATCAGTATGCTTTCGGTACCTTCTCGGTGATGTCAACGTCGCAGGAGTCGATGCTGTCTCTGAACAGGTCTTCAGTGCTGCCCTGACTGCTGCTGAAGTTACTGTGGTGGAAGAGCTGACTGCAGGACACAACACAAAACCAGACAATTTAGATGTGAATTTGTCTGGCAATCGGTATGCAGCGGTAAATCTATATTCCATATGCAGATATCTCGTATTCATCAGATCATGATGAAAAACGTACCGGCCAAATGCTGTACTGGAAATTTTCCTGTTTGGGCTGTAAAATGAAGGAGAAAAATATCCATTGATTAGAGAAAGGAGTAACACTAGTACAGTTTTTTGCAGCTTCAGATATTTAATGTCTAAAGTGTATGATGAAGACAGAAAAACATACTTAGACAGACATACTGTAGATGGATAGATACATAAAAAGACTGACAGACAGACAGATTGATTGATCAATTGATTGATTGACTGACGGACAGATGGATAGATAGACAGACAGGTAAATAAACAGGCAGGCAGGCAGGCGGATGGATGGATGGATGGATGGATGGATGGATGGATGGATGGATGGATGGATGGATGGATAGATAGATAGATAGAATTAGACAGACAGATACTAGGCTAGGCTAATCAGCTTTGTTTTACAGCCTAATCACTGACTCTCTGTCTTCAAGTGGCTGGTATGGTGTACTGCAGTCAGTTTGGCCCTACAGGTCACGAGATTACACTGATAATCAGTCAGCTCTGGAGGACCTCTGCAAAATAGACTACCTGTAGTCTAATTATAAACCCCTGCTTGTGTTTATATAACTGTGTGACCCGCCTAACTCTTTAAACCCCTTCTCTCATTACATCACACAGGTCTGAACTCACACAGCTTGCCGAAATACAAGTCAGCTCTCCTGTCCTTATCCCCAAGCCAGCCATCACAGCATGTACAAAACAATTTAAATCACAACAACAATCATAGACCCAGACACTCTGCAAAGCAAGGGAGAAAAGGACAATGCACATGCCCTCAAAGTGCAGCTGCATAGAGCTCTTCATGAACCGCTCCTGTAGCTCGACTTATTTTAAAGAAATGAAATGCTATGGAAAGAACTATTTCTTATGGCATTTTTTTGTTTATTTATTTGTTAGTTCACAATAATTCTTTACTTTTTTGCAGGTTCACAGGTCATTACAGGGTTATAGTTCAAATGGGTGTCAATTATGTTTCGCATGAATGCATTTTGACTTCAGCAGAGTATGCAGTGTAGGATTTGGACAAAAAATGCCAGAGGATTAATAGGCAAAGGCCACCGAATGCCACATGATCTCACTTCCCCAACACACCTATTCACCCAGAGAAAAGGAAACTACACAGCTCTTACTGAACAGCCTCTCTTGCTCTTTTCCAAACCTATAGGCTGTTTCAAAAGGTAACAGCTTGTGCCACCTTTTTGATAATGTCATTTTAACAGAATTGACCAAATTAAAATGAGAAGGCAATCCTGTATAATCAAAAAAGAATGGATTTAACAAGTGAAGTAGACATACTTTATATTTCAACCACACAAAAAAGTTATTTATTATTTCTCTCTAATAAACTCTAATTGTTTCCAATAATTTTGCCAAATATGTTACTTTTTATGATTGTCTTTTTTATGGTTATTAGAATGAACAAGCTATTAGCTTAGCTGGATGTGCTGGATAAGTTGGTGGTTCATTCTGCTGTGGTGACCCCGGATTAATAAAAGGGACTAACCGAAAAGAAAATGAATGAACAATTGAAGGATAGAATGCAACAACTGAGTTCTAGAAGTAAAAACTCTATATAAAAACTATATATTTTCTCCACAGGGAATTCGTTTTTTAACAATAGCTGCTGACATTTTTGAGACTTGTTGTAAATGACAATAACACTGTAAATAAATTGTTTTTACACTTTGGTAAACCCATCTGTTAACCTTACCTCAACTGAATCTTACAAAGGTTATGTTTAATATGCAATTTGTAATGATAAATACAATAATGTGTAGGAAAATTCCTCCAATCAGAGTCTCGATGTGCAAAGCTGTCAAATCAGATCTTTAGCTCCAATTTAGCTCCAATTTAGCTCCAATTAGTCAACCCACTTCCATGAAGAACCACAGATACCATAATCAGGTGCCCATATGCCAATATGCCAATTTTAAATAAATTTTGAATATATTAGACCTTTTTATTAATAGTACAAATAGTTTTAAATCTCTTTGCATTACTTCAAAATTTGCATTGTTGTTATTCTCATTGTTGCTGGCTGGTTTGGTTCATGACTTTTTTAAAAAACCTATGTCAAAAAGCCGGCAGCTCTGCAACTCTCATATGGTCACCCACTGAAGCTATGCAGGGCTGTGCCCGGTCAATACCTGGATGGGAGACCACATGGAACAGCTAGGTTGTGCCAGAAGTGGTGTAAGTGAGACCGGCAGGGGGCGCTCAACCTGTGGTCTGTGTGGGTCCTAACTCCCCAGTATATTATAAGAAATAAGTTTGTCTAGACCCTTCCACTCTAAATGGTGTGTTGATGCTCCTTTGCCAAAAGGGCTGAATTATGAAAGAAAAGAGAAGTCAACAGTTTGTTGTCTCTGCATTGTTTGAGGTGACTACCTCTTGACCAAATGGTAGTGATTGTAGAATGGGGATGGGTGAGGTGTACAGAGAACCACCTCATTGATGGTGTGGAACATGCATTAACTGCTGCATTAACAGCCAAGGAGCAACTTCATTAACATCTAAAGGAAAATCTAAAGGCAACATCTAAAACAAAGTTTCAGTTTAAGAATGTTCAGGGTTCATTCTGACTCAGAAGAAACAAGGGTACTACCGTGTATTTTGAGACTGCTATGCTGATTAAACATATTCATTGAGATCTTCGTCGTCCTCATTTTTTTCTTACAATATTGATGGGGACTCCATGCTGCTCAGTGAGCATAGTCTTTCAGATAAGACGTTTAACCGAGGTCCTGACTCTCTGTGGTCATTAAAAATCCCAGGATGTCTTTGAAAAAAAGTAAGGGTTTAACCTTGGTATCCTGGCCAAATTTGCTCACTGGTCCCTGTCCATCATGGCCTCCTAATCATGCCTATATCATAACTGACTTCATCACTCTGGTCTCCTCTCCACCAATCAGCTGGTGTGTGTTGTGCGATCTGGCACAATATGGCTGCAATCGCGTCATCCAGGTACAAGCTGCACACTGGTGGTGGATGAGGAGATTCTCCCAAAAAATTTGTAAGGCACTTTGAGTGTCCAGAAAAGCACTATATAAATGTAAGGAATTATTATTATTATTGTTATTAAAAATTAATGGGAAACAGTGAAAAGGCACTATTTTCTTTTGCATGTTTGTGTGCAATGTACTCAAAAAGCCTACAAAGTCACAAAATTACTATTGTTCATGAAGGATAGGATGCTCTCTTAAAAGGCAATTGTCTACGTAGGAAGATGAGCACACTAGCTGTTTTGGCAGAGCCTCTGTGTCTATAATTTCTCAGTGTGTCAGCATGAGGCACAATCCTCATAATCCCATGATGCATTACAGCCTTGTTACAGATTATGGATTGAAGTGTCAATCTTCTGAAGTGCCAAATTTGATAGGGGTCCTCGCAATCATATAAGGATTATTTCAGCAGTTTTCATCAAACTCTGCCTCACACAGACACCTACTTGAACACTATGCTTTTCCTGAGGGCCTCGGTTTTCCCACTCTGCCAGATAACATTCACAAAGATGAGTAAACCCTTGACTAGAGCACTGTTGCTATGGTAACAGCTCCTTTGATGAAGCCCGTCTCCAGATAAAGCTTCTGACAGACCAGGGTGATTAAAGACACTCATAAAAAACATCTAGAGTTAACCCACACATGAAGAAGATGTTGTTGAGTTTGCTGCTGTGCTGTTTAAAGGGGACCTATTATGCAAAAATCATTTTTATAAGGGGTTTAAACACAGTTGATTGGCAACAGTGTGTGAATATAGAAAGCCTCTTAATGGTCAAAATGTATTAGTTTATTAAATTAATTGAATGTTTTAATTACCACTTGATTAAAACAGTCTGCAGAAACACTTTGATGGACATTTCCCTTTTTACATGTGATAAGTGGGGGAAGGCCCCGCCCATTAGTGATGATCGCTCTCTCATTAGCATAAACAGTCCTAGGTGAGAAGCAGCCGTCTGCCATTAGAGAGACTATTCTGATGCACTTCTTTTGACATTTTCAGTTTGTCACAGAAATAACGTTATTCCTGTTTTAAATGTGTCGTTTTTAGCTCTGGCCTCTTTTGAAAGGAGCACAATCTCATTAGAATATACAGCGAAAGTCAACAAAATGGCACAATCTGGATCAACGCCAATAGTCTGAAAGAGTTATAAAATATGATTTTGAGCTGAAACTTCACATCCACACTCTAGGGACATCAGAGAATTATTTTACATCTTATAAAAAGAGACATAACAGGTCCCCTTTAATATAAACCATAGATGCTGAAAAGTGCGTTTAAGACAGAGTCTTTTTTTCATGCATCATAGACACAAATGAAAAAAAATTACCCTTTGGTTGATGTGATAATACCTCAAAGTTTAATCCTTTTGCAGCGAAGGGGGTCGCACACCGGATGCAGCACATTGCATTTTAGAATTCTAAACATAGATTTCTATCAGGGTACGCACACTGGCAGTGCAAGTCGGCAGCTGTCCGCGGCGCCCATCTACGACTCAGAACACTGTTCACATTTCTGCCGCACCACAGAGAGCCATATGAATAGTTTCATTTTAAATAACATGCAAATGTGCGCATCTGGTGAATGTTACTTCCAACTGTCATATGCGTGCTACAACATGGCGCTGAGTGGCACATCCAGTGTACGACCACCCTCAGAAGACTGGAACCTCAAGTTTAAGGCAGCACTCATGTCTCATCACAAAGGAGCAAGCAAAACTGACATTTGCCCTACAATCCTTGCACAACCTACAGTTATATTTGTTATCGCTCTCGTTTGGTAGTACCCAATTACTACTAAATTATGTGAGCGGTCGGGTGCAGAATAAAACCTGGCGGGAGCAGAACTAAAAAATCAGTCCCGCGCAGACCTCTACTGCAGTTCTGTTGTCTACATTTTTAGTTCTGCTGATTAAATTTTGGCTTCAAATATTTGTGTTAATTGTGCTGATTATTAAAGAAGAAAAGGGTAAAAATCTCTAAGGTTTGTTGGTCACAGAGCAAATTCCCTGGAATAATCCAAAACCCTAAGTGTAAAATCCAACTCTAAACACACATGACATTATTCAACACTTCCTCTGATACAAAACTGTCACGATGTCAAACCCTTATGTTTAAAGAAGGTTGGTGTGCTTACAACTGTTACAAAGAGCACTTGTCAGGATCAACTAAGCATTGTTTTTTTGAAAAGTATGTGACGTTCACAATACAGACTAAAATACCTTCAAGGGTTTTGCTTCAGGCATGGTTGAAGCAAAAACACAGATGCTTGTTTGTCATTTATGGGACATCAACTTTACATTTTACTGAAAAAAGTGAGAGTGAGTCAGTCAGACGGCCTCTTATTAGTCTTTGGTCAGTGAAGTCCATGAACTTCCGCCATCAATTTGAGTGTTTGATTAAGCAAGACTATCTGAGTGGGATGCCAACTTCTGCTTTGGCCCACGATTTTAAGTCATCCCTGCAGCACTCTAAGCGTGTATTAAGTCATAAGCTTAGCGTGCTTCAGACTTGTTCGTACCTGTTAGCTTTGAGGTTCTTGAGTCTGGCCTCCAGGTCATTGAGCAGGTTGACTTTCTTGCAGCACTGAGAGCAGTAAACATCCAGAAGCTCACTGTTGTACAGGTGTCGGATCTTCTGAGGGGTTTGACCAGCACTGAAACACCATCAATAGATTATCAGTACTGACAGGAGAAGCATTCCGATATTTTGGCACAGTATGTTTGATAATATAAGCTGGTGAGAAGCATAGTTGGAAAAAGAATTTTTATAAGTTTTATAATTATTGCTCCATGTTTAGCAATAAGGGGATTAATAGTTGTCTACATTTCCCAGCAATATTAAATTATAAACACATATAATTTATATTGATAGCATTTTTATGAAGTGACTCTCATGAAAATTTGTCCAGGCCATATTTCAACCTTAGAAGCAAATAAATGAGAATTCAAATTTTGTTACAATAGTACATTTAGACCCAAATTATAGTAACACATTATAATAGGCACACAGTACTAATGTACTTTAAAATCATATGCCAACTATTTTAATTCATGATTTAGAAATTGTAGACTTTACATTGTTAATACATTAATAAAAGTATTGTTTCTGTCAACATTGGGATGTGAAAATAAGGGATACCCCCCATTCTGATTAAAGAGCAGCAAATGAATCTCTCATTTAGATTTTTCATTTGATTAGGTTAAATATCAGCAGTGTCATTTTAAAAATGCACATATCTATAAAAAAAGCATTTGATTGCTTTCCTAACTCTTTATGCTCATTGAATAGAAAATTAGTTTTGTTTAAAAGAAAACCCACCAAGATTGACCTGTTTAGATGTTATTCTTCTTATTATTATTATTATGTTTAAACACACTCAAAACCCAGTGTCCACTTCAAATTGCGTGTACAGAATCCGTTTGGAAAAACAGCATCTATTTATCACTATGGAACACGTCTGACAGTTACGCACCGCTACATTAACTGACTGTTTTGAGGATTGCATAGGAGGGGCATCGGCGCCTGTAATAAAAAGGAAGGGAATCTCGCTGGTTTTATATTAATTTCAAAGTGTTTTCATGCCTAAATAGAATGAAAGCACAGAACAGTTTTCCATTTAAGAGCAAGGGGCATCCCCTGGTGGTTTGGCGGTATGGGTTGCATATAGGGAAAATCGGCCCTTTAATGTTTATTGTCACCCTTCATAGAAAGATTAAAAATACAGGAAAATACCTTTATGTGATGATAGCGGGATAGAATTGTAAAATACGGGAGAATTCTGGGAAAAACGGGAGAGTTGACAGGTATGATAAGTATAAATAGTGAGTTCTTTATTCGTTTGTGATTGTAATGTGCTAATTATTGCCTAATTAGCTTAGATGTAAATAGATAATGTGGTTATTTATTTACTTTTTTCAAAGCACACTTGTGACAGCGTAATTATACAAATAATTACTGATTTTCAAAATAGCACCTAGGTTTAAGTTTAAATCACACAAACTATACCTTTTTCATTTTAAGAACTAGAACAGAATTAGTTTAAATACTGTACAGATATACTGTAGACAACAAGTTGTTAACAAAGAGGAAATACTCTTTACATAAGAGCTAATTAAATATCAGTAATTCATTAATTATAATACTTTGCCAATTATTTGTTTATGCTTTAGTTTATATTGCAAAGTTATATTTTATAAAAAATAAATCTTAGCATAAATGATGATTATAATTTGAGTACAGATCCACTTAATTACCAGAACAATAACTTGCACAAATATAGTTTAAAACAGAACTGAAATAATAAAAATTTTTGGCCTAGACATTTTTATTTTCTGGTTTCTTGCCATTAATCCATATTCATTCATACAATCAAAGGAAATAGAACCTGGAAGGCAGAGATGAGCCCAGGTCAGAGAAACCATTGGTGCGGGTATCATCATCCGGGATGGGGCTGCTAGGAGTGAAGTCCACATCTTCTCCTTCACCATAGTCCTCAAACTGCTCCTCCACTGAGATTACTGAGGCTGCGGCTGACGACACCATCTGACCACAGCTATACAGCAGAGAAACAGCTCTTACTCTATGTACAAGATAAATATATTACTTTATAAAAGGGATAGTTTACCCAAAAATACTAATTCTGTCATCATTTACCCTCTATCTGAGTTGGTAGATATACTGGAGAATATTATAGAATATACATTAACATAGGACGAACAGCCATTGACTTCCATAGAAAATGTTCCTAGTAAGGGAGCCAATGGTTACCAGTTTCCAACATTCTTCAAAACATATTCTTTTGATTTCAACACAAGAAAGACACTCATAAAGCTTTGGAACCACTTGAGGCTGAGAAAATGATTAGCAAATATACATTTTTTGGGTGTACTACCACTTTATATGTAATTATTCATCAATGATGCTGACTTGTTTCCACGTAGAAAGAGTCCACCCAGTCCTTCCTCTTTGTCATCCTGCCGTCCTCCTTCAGAAGATTCAGATCCCGCTCCGCTGTCCGCAGCACTGTCCATGTCTGACTCCTGCATGTCCCGTCCGCCCATTCCCTCCTCATCCGAGTACAGCTGGCACTCTGGGTATGGCCGCGTGCACACAATGATGGGGGGTCCCAGACTCCCCTCCTGGTGCTGAAAACACAAAACATACAAAGCCTGTTGAATAAAGTTATATTGCTCCAATGCAATGTACAGAGAGGGAAATTACTCAAAATTAAATCAGATCATTTGAACTCACTATGTGTTTTCTTTTTTTTTGCAAATAAATATCTTATTAAATTTAATTAGAACATAGGACATTTATAGGATAGTTCACCCAGAAATGAAAATTGACTGTTAATTTTATTCACCCCCAGGCCATCCAAGATATAGGTGACTTTTTTCTTTAGTAGAACATTAAAGAATATTTAGTTTTAGCTGAAACCATGGTCCTTAGTGACTCATAAAATGTAAGTCAACTACTAAGTCAATTGTATAAATAAGACTACAACTTTGAGTTTCAGAAAAAAACATATAAAGACAAAACTAAATGAATGCATACATGAGTTGTATGTAGTTGTATGTGTGAATATCCAGCATTTCATCATTTGACATGAGGCTCATAGGCCCACACGGAATCTGTGTGCGCAGAAATCCACAGATTTCAGCAGATTTTTAGCCCATCATTGAGTGTGCCCATCGATGAGTCGCACACAATGTCGTTACAAAGTGCACACGCACACACACAGATACACACACACACACATACACAGCGCATTAGACACACACACACCCACACACAGACAGACAGCGCGCGCGTTTAGCTTTAGCTTTGCACTCTTTTTACACGCAAATGTGACAGGATACAGGTTAATCTCCACTGCTGTATGGATATCTGTTATGTTAATGTACAAAATAAACCCGATTTAACATCCACAAACCGGGATTGAAGCGTCTTCCTTTATAATTGTTCTGATACGCGGCTGTGCTGATGAAGTAAAGCTGAAGTAAATCGCTGTAATTCATTACACACGTGCACTGTTTTAAAACATTTTAAACATTTTTGCTCGTCCTCTCTTGTTGATATGACTATACACATGACTACCGGGACATGTTAATACGCAGCTGTCAATCAATATTGGTGGGCAGGGGGACCGCACTCCTACGTAAAGTTGCAGTCGATCTGAAAACCACTCTAATTGGTCTACCGTTTCTATGTTGTTAAATTGAAAAAAAAGGACTGGGTGTGTTTATATCACCCCAATATGACGGTCTATACACTGTATCTGTCCAAATAAACAACATGAAAAGTAGATTTTTCACCAAAGGCGCCCTTTAAAGTACAAAAGGTATTTTTATTTCATATATTAACTTGTAAATTCTGATACTCCTAAAATCATTCTGCATAAATACGCAGATTTTTTACAAAATCCTCAGCAGAAATAGAAAAAGAAATGTCTGCAGGTTCTGTCTGGCCCTACTCATACTACAGACATGAAGATAGTCAGGTTTTTTTTTTGGAGGTTGTGAGGGGCAATAGTTCATGCAAAAGTTCAGTTTCTTGCACAGAATTATCATTTTGCTTCAAAATACCTCAATGTATTGTCAGGAGTCGCAGGTATTAAATTTGTTTTACCTGTATATATTTTGAGTTTTCTGACTCTCGAACTGCTGGCAACTGTTAGGGCTGCATGATAAATCGACAAATTGCACTCGCAAATTAGCAAAAGCAGCAATTGTCCTTCACATCTTATAGGTGTCACAGCTGATGTGATAAGTAGTAATTTTCCTCCAAAGGCCAAAGGGTGCTATTGCAGGTCGCACAGAGCCACTAAATATGCCACAAAGAAACTCAGGAAATCCTGTAGGTTGGTGAATAAACATAAAATAAAAATTACAAATAAATAAAACATAGAACACTATGAAATGTGTTGTGTGCTTTATGTGTTCTGTGTAAGAAGACACATCATCCCACAGAAAGATCTATTCCAGACAATTGACTTTTCTTTTTTTCTATGTGCATTCAGATGTAGAAGCATTTATTACACAGAGCCTAGTTCACTGAGAAGATCCACAAACAGCTGTCATTATTGGGGAAGGATTATCTGCAACTATCATTTGACTAATGCATGTACTGTGACCCTGTGTAGTAAACGCTGCTCCATCTGAACGCACAGTCTGGAGATTTACTACTGATAGCAGAACCAATGTTCTGTTGATTTCTCCTACCTTGTCAGATTGTCCTACCTCCCATTCAAAAAGTAAGTATAGCACATTTTAATGGCGCAATATGCTACCAATTTTGCTACCGGTGTAAATTTTAATGTGGAGTAGTATGATATGAAGCTGTAATATTGCCATAGCCTACCTAATCCCTAACCCCAACCTCAGAACCATTAAAATATAGTGTTGGTAGCATCAGAGTTCATACACATTTTTACTAGCAAAATTCCATGGCTTTTCCATGATTTTCCAAGACTTTCAAGCAAATTTTCATGACCTAATGTTTCATGCAATGTCTAAATATGCGTGGTAAAAGAAAAACAATGCATGTTCAAATTTATTATCAAAATTTATCGTAAAACACGCAACAATCTATTTAGTTTCAATTTATATTTATAGCTATGTAAAATAGATTTAGATAATGCTTACACCGCACTAATAATGTGAGAGTATATGATTGGGCAAGGACAGAAAAGAAGTAAATAACCCATATTCAAGTATACAGATATCTGTTTTCCATGAATTTTAGTTTTTTCAAAACTTTTCCAGGCCTGAAAAATGCCATGTCAAAATTCCATGACTTTTCCAGGTTTTCCATGACGTTAGAACCCTGTAGCTTAATCTGATGGGTATAGGATAAAATGTCAGGACACCGGCTTTACTGACGAAATGCACATGACAATCAGCTTTGATTTATCATGCAGCCCTAGTATCACCGAAACCATCAAACCACAATTTAAGCTAAAAATGTTCTTTAATGTTCTACCGAATACCTCACCAACAGCCTGGATGGCCTAAAGGTAAGCAAACCAACAGCAAGATTTCATTTGAAGTGTACTCTCTCTTTCAGAAAAACCTCACTTGGAAGGACACAAAAGATAATGGGTCAAAGGTTGTGGGAACTTTGCTCTTTAACCCGAGAAGACACAAATGGCAGCATGACATGACAAAGGTCCTCATTGGTGAACGCTTGTGAAACATTTCAAATGACTAATGAATGGCAAGTCTAAAAAAGAGAAGGACTTTTGAAACTAATCATGAAATTATTACATCAGGGTTTCTGCAGGTTTCACCAAGTCAAATTTAAGACTTTTTAAGACCTTTTTAAGACCACCAAGAATTTAATTTGTACAGGAGTTGTATAGGGCTAAATGCTAAGTATTTTCTTAATAGCCCAGCAGAAATAAAAAAAATCTTGCCCCATCAAGGTATCTAATTACGATTACGAAACGATATCTAATTAATTATTTTAGCCACATATTTTAGATAGTGTATCAAATCAAGTAGACTCTAGTTGAATACATGCAATTTTGTCAACATAACTTAAAATCTTTTAAAAAATAAATGAATTACATTATACATTACATTATAATGAATGGATGCACAACAAAATGTTATATTATTCCATATATAGAGCTTTGCTAAAAGTTTAATTGAGATGTGTTGTTAATTATTGGATGTGTGTTAGATCTATTGAGTAGCTTTACATAAAAAAAGGAAAATTAAGACCCTTTCAAAAATATTTAAGACCCACAAGACAACATTTCAGTGAATTTAAGACTTTAAGGCCTAAAATTGTGTTTTGGAAATGTAAGACATTTTAAGATCCCGCAAACACCCCGTATATATATCTTTTATATATCTTAATAACAGTGAAAAATGTCTTATTCACTCCCACTCTCACAAGGTTTGAGTTATTTTACATCCATTCGGTTCTACGACAAGTGCGGTTCAAAATATTAATTTACTTATTAAAATTCATGTCACATCTCAATGGCAGGAGGACAATGTGAATAAGCTGGTGTTGGCCAGTGGCTCGTTGTTATTTGCACAGGCAGAAAAGAATTATTATCACACCATGAGAGATTGTTATGTCCATGCTTGAGTCTATATATATGTTTGTATACAGATCTCTGACATTTTCAGCCTCTCTAATATGAAGGCGTATTTATATCTGCAAGTACATATGCATCTTGGGAGATACTGTATTATTAAAGCAGAGAGTTATGGCCAGTCATTAAGCCTTTACTGTATTCTGGGGAGCAACAATACATACTGATGTGCTTTAAAATGACCTCACGTCTCAACTCACCTGACATAAATGAGCACACACTGCCCATAAGGCAATTATTCATACCGTAATGCTACATTAAAAGCAACTTCACCACTACTTATTAGACAACATCAAAAGCAATCCATTCAGAAGTAAAAAGTCATATTAATTGTATTCTTGGTTTATTTTTTGATCCTAATGTAGTGACAAGTGTCCACTTTTGGAGGTAACAAAGGTATTTATTTATATTAATGATAATTAGCATGCATGGAAATAATCAATATACAGGTGACCGATGGACAATTTCACATGCATCTAATTCTGAAAGTGCTGATTTACAGTCTCTTAATTACTTCTGCTTGATTAGTAGAGGAATGTTGTAGCCAGGCACTCTCATATGACCACTCTGTGTGTTAAGCCTTTATTATGATTCCACTCTTCCCTGTTATAAATCTCTACACGTTTTTTCCCTCCGATCGTAAAAACACTGCTGAAAGGGATTTCATTCATGTCAGCGTGTATCTCAGTGAGGGCAGCAGTGTGTTAGTGTGCATCTGAAGTGACCTTCTCACATTCACACTTCAGCGAGTCTGTTGCCATCCTTGGTAGGTCACACGATATTCGCTCACCTCTACACTGAGAAATCAGACCTACACTGACAAAAAAAAAAATCTGGTGTATGATTTACTTTTTCACAAAGAAACTGCTTGTTAATTTCATAACTAATTACAAACACGTGGAAATCAACACATTTACAAACACTTCGATTCATTTCTTTCAGAAGATTCCAAAGTAGGATATTTTGTTTATCCTCTATCAATATTTGTTGACAGGCGGTGCAGTGGCACAGTGGGTAGCACCGCCACCTCACAGCAAGAAGGTCGCTGGCTCGAGTCCCGGCTTCGTCAGTTGGCATTTCTGTGTGGAGTTTGCATGTTCTCCCTGTGTTCGTGTGGGTTTCTTCTGGGTGCTCCGGTTTCCCCCACGAGTCCAAAGACAAGCACTAGAGGTGAATTGGGTAATCTAAATTGTCCGTAGTGTATGTGTGTGATTGAGTGTGTATGGGTGTTTCCCAGTGATGGGTTGCAGCTGGAAGGGCATGTGCTGTGTAAAACATATGCTGGATAAGTTGGCGGTTCATTCTGCTGTGGAGACCTCAGATTAATAGTCGAAAAGAAAATGAATGTATGAATATTTGTTCACACTTTATTTTAAGGTAAAATATTAATAAATCGCTATTAATAAACCATTAACTAAGACTTTTGCCTCAATGAGCTCTTAATTTGTTGCTTAATAATAATTATTAGTAGTAAGGTTTAGGATTAGTGATGTAGGATTGTGCAGAATATGCATTTTATAAGTATAAACAAACAGCCAATAATATGTAATAAGCCACTAGTTAACAGTTAGAACGGTCACCTAAACTAAAGTGTTACCCAATATTGTATACTATTATATATCCCATTTATTTACTTCAATTTTTTTCTGGTTAATTTTTACATTTGATTTTGATTCAGTAACAAACTGTTGGAAAAATCTAGTAAATATCTTACTACAGTTTATGTATGATGAGTTACAAACAGTACATAACATGTGACATTGATGTGAAATTGGATATAAGTTACAGGATGTGACATTGGCTGTAATTTCAATAAAACAGATAAAAATCCTCTAGTAAATTTGAATACAAAATAATTACAAAGCAAAAGCAACACTGAAATAAACATTTTGTAGTATAAAGTTTGTGTTTTTTTATTATTATTATAAAATGCACTGTTTGTTTTATTTACAGTACATCGGACCAAAAAAGTAGGCACAGAATGCATATTTTCTCTATTAAAATAAAGACTATTTTTATTTTCTAATAATGAAGAGAATCTATTTTAGGAATGTTCAGATATATTACATTCTTACAGGGCAGGCTCAGATATCTTACATGCTGAGATCAAAGATATCCAGCAACCTTAACTTTAATCAGATTTGGTACATCCTTTAGGAGAAAAACAAATTCCTTCTAGCAAGTCCAGTCTGATCAGAGATTATTCCTGCGGCAAGTAAACCTAACGGCCAGCCTCAGGATTAAACATCACAGTTCTATCAACAAACGTGAGGAAAACTTTGACTGTTCCCACATGGCTGTATCTTCAGAGATAAGGAGCAGATTACTGATGACTGATATCTGCATAGTCTTAATGTGAAGCTCTGACAGCATAACAGAGGCTTTCCCTGCTGAGCAGCGACTGTGATGAATGCAGTCCTATCAGATACAGAAGGACTGCAGTAATGTGAGATGAGACGCAGGGGTCTCCAGCAGTGGGAGCACAGATAAATGAGCTATAAACCGAGACCCCTTTTGGTCCAAGCCGACCTGAATCTGCCAGCCCCCCCTTAGACAGCACCGTCTGGAACGCCTAGACTTCACATTCATTATTTACCCGCTGCTTCTGACAGACTGCTTTTAATGTTAGGCATGCTTTAATACACATGCATACTCCAGTTATTTTATTAACAAATACAGTCATACATACATATTTCAATGTTCTTTGGTGTAACAGCCATCGTTTTTTCCTATGAAAACCGTTTTATGCAAACGCAAGTGTTATCTGTTAACTATCACACTGTGCGTATGGTGTAGCAACAAACAGATTTGATTTTATGGGACTGGTTAACTTATGACAGGCATGGCTATTTGTTTTTAGATGTTTCTGCATTGAGCTGCCAATTGTGATTCATGCAGTTGCTTAAAAAAACAAAGATGCATCTGGCTTAATATATTACTATATATATTAGGAAACATAATTATGTTTACAATGCACAGAAATAACACATCTTTATGATTAGTAATTTAATATATTTGTAAAATGTATTTGCTCTCCGGTTTCTTCTACAGTACAAAGACATGTGGTATAGGTGAATTGAATAAACTAAATTGGCTGTAGTGTATGAGTGTGTGTGAATGTAAGCAAGTATGGGTGTTTCCCAGTACTGGGTTGCAACTGGAAGGGCATCGACACTCTAAAATCATAAGCTGGATAAGTTGGCGGTTCATTCCACTGTGGCGACCCCTGATGAATAAAGGGACTAAGCCAAAGTAAAATGAACGAATGAATGCTTTTATTAAGTTTGTGTATTTGTATTTATACCCGAATTATTCAGGCTGGTATTTTTCATACAGTTATCATAGAAACTAGTTACATTTCAATGTGGTAATGAGGTAGATTTATTCATAGTTATGATCATCAAATGTATGATATTATGGATGACAATATTTCATTTATATAAAAAAACGAAAATGAATTACTTCAGATTGACATTCATCATGATAATTTTCTATGTAACATATAAAGCCCAGCCTAGTTTGACTGTACACAATTAAATATCTTAAAATAAGTGTTTCTGTTTGTAGATTTCAGATGTTTTTGTTGGTATCCTACATTAAGTTTATAAAAATTCTACAATATGTTTCGAATCTTTTTTTTCAGTGTCTGATATGGTTCATTCAGAGATTCAGTCTTACTAAACTCCACCTTTAAGATCCTGCACTGTTCTCATTGGTCAGTCTGTTTTGCTTGGTCTACACATATTGACCTTATTCTTCAATGCTGAAGTGCGCTCGTGCGCGATTGTTTTATATCTTCTGATTAGTTCACCTGGGAGAAATGACTAAGAATAATAAACGGCAGAAAACGGTCAAACTACTTGCTCTACAAACAAGTGTTTGCATGAAAACACAGACAAAAATTAATAGAATAATAAGAAAATATCAATTTGCAACATCAAGCAGCTAAACAAACTGTTTTCAACATGTAAAAATGAATGGAGGTGAATGAGACCGGAAGTCTCGAGCCAGAAAGATTCAATTGGCTGCGCCCGCTCGATTACAGAGAACTCAGCTTCATCAGCACTTGACAACTTGAACCAAACTCTTTTACTCATGTGCTGTTTTCACTAGTGTGTTTTCATTTAAAAATTGCATTTCATATTGAAAAATTCCTCTTCTATATTGCCAGGTAACTGCATTTCAGAAAAACTACACTCGTTTGCTTTTTGTTCAAACTATTAATTTAAAATGAGCTAAAATCTTGAATTTTTCTGCTGCAACTTGTTTGTTTTATGTTCAAACCACTTAAATTTGTAAAAAATATTGTTAATTTAAATCCTTCATGTTGATCCAACACAAATCGATTGTGTGGACACAATTGTTACAGTGTATAACTCCTAAAAACACACAACATGATCATTTACATTCACTGGGTATGTGCATATCTTGCCGGCATCCACACTTGAAGTCCACAGGTTGTGTAATGGTCATATGAGAGAGATTTGATGAATCACCAGTTCACGAAAGACCAGTTAGTAGAGAAGGGTATAAACGGAGGTCGAGCCAGCTCCAAGTGAGTGGGCCCTGAGCTCCAACTGGGCTGTACAAACTTGGAGTTTTTATTAATTTAATGTCTTGAACATGACACGAAGTCCATTATTGTGTTTTATTAACGTCTACATCTACCCCAACCCTAAACCCAACCTCACAGTAACCTGTTGTGTTTTTTTAACGCTACTCCACCCACACCACCTAAATCCAGCCTACTTGTGGTGTAATCCTTCCCACTTGGAGGTCTCCGAGCTGCAGAGACACTTACTTGAGTTAAAGAATGAACCAAAGTTTTCAAATTATTTAGCATTTTCAAAACACTTATTTCATGGGTTTAAGAGTAATGTGGACACCGGGTGTATCAATTGAGTGCATTGTGTCTTGCATCATCAAGGCTGCATCCAGATACTATTGAACCACTGAGACACTGTGCAACCCACTAACAAAACTTCTGCATTTTAATATGAAAAGAGTTCTTGAGGGTCAATGTAGATGTTGTTAATGTTCATCTTGAATAACTCTATTCATCATCTTTGAAATTTTGCAGATCTTAAACATTCACAAGCAGATTTAAGCGCTACATGAAAATATAGAAAAAGCAAAGCCCTTTCATTGAGTATCTCTGTTGAAGTAGTTGCTCTACTGTTTTTAGGCAAACATGAAGGACTTATACTGTCATGCTGCAGTACTGCTGATCCACCCATACACCGCCAATGTTTCATGAATTATTGCTGAGTATGAACTAAGTTGCATTAAAGCTTAAATACAGCTAAAAAATCTGGGACACTAAGTTCTAAAACACACCCACCAATGTTACAGTACATTGAGCTGAGAGGACGAGCATCATTAACAACCCAGTGACTCCCAGTGCTCTGAAATATCCAGCCAGATATTGATTCAAACGTAGTGATGTCCCTGCAGAGTGAATGATGCTGTATTCTTCTGGAGTGTAAGTGGGATTCTGTCGATGATTATTGTGTAATCAAACACTATTTAATGTGTCATTACTGACCAACAGCAATATCCAGTAATATATTTTACTACTTGGCTTAGGGACAGTTCACACAAAATTAAGTTTCATCATCAAGGGAGCAGGCTTGAAATAAACAAAAATGGTCAGAACGTGCATTACTGTTCTAAAGTTTGGGGTCAGTTAGAGTTTTTATGTTGTATACTATAAACAATGTATTTTATCCAGAAGAAAAGTATTTTTTCATGCTAAAGATATCTGTTTCTAATAAATGTTCATCAAAGAACCCTTTTCATTGTTTCCACAAAGAAATATTAATCAGATTGACTGTGTTAACAATGATACAATAATAAGTGATGCATCTGATTTTCATTTTAAATGATTATTATTTTGGGGCAGCACAGTGGTACAGTGGGTAGAACTATCGCCTCACAGCAAGAAGGTCGCTGGTTTGAGCCCCAGCTGGGTCAGTTGGCATTTCTGTGTGGAGTTTGCATGTTGTCCCCATGTTCGTGTGGGTTTCCTCCGGGTGCTCTGGTTTCCCCTACAAGTCCAAAGATATGTGGTGTAGGTGAACTGGGTAAGCTAAATTGTCAGTAGTGTATGTGTGTGATTAAGTGTGTATGGATGTTTCCCAGCAATGGGTTGCAGCTGGAAGGGCATCCGCTGCGTAAAACATATGCTGGATACATTGGCAGTTCATTCCGTTGTGGCAACCCCAGATTAATAAAGAAACGCAAGCCGAAAATGAATGAATGAATGAATTATTATTATTTTAATTTTCAAATTATTTTAGCTTTTTTTTTTCAATGTTTAATTACATTATGTGTATTGTTATGTCTAACTGATGGAGGGGGGGATAAAAAGTGTGAATCTGCTTTTTGCAACTTGTCACGTAATGCAGGAAGCGAAACAAATGGCCAGCAGTGGATCAATCCACAGAATTCATCATTAATCATTATTATCTTTAATATTGTGGGCTGTTGGCGCAATAGTGGTTAGTGAACCGACATATGGTGCAGTAGCACGTCAGGACCTCCCGAGTTTGAATCCTGGCTCGAGGACATTTTCCTACCCTACCACTCTCTCTCTCTCTCCAACTTCGCTTCCGGTCTCAATACTGTCCAACCCAATAAAAATAAATAAATAAATAAATAAATAAATAAATATATATATATATATATATATATATATATATATATATATATATATATATATATATCCAGCTTATACTATTATATTGTAGTACATTGCTAATAATGATAGACGCCTCTTGAAGGCTAAGTCTTCATAATAAATAGTTTCTGAAGGATCATGTGATAATAAAGACTGGAGTCCCAGGAGTGAAGACCAGTGGTGCGAAGAGTACCCAAAAATCAAACTCAAGTAAAAGTACCATTACTTGCCAAAAATGTAATGCAAGTAAAAATATATTTTCGAAATACTATTCAAAGTATGAGCAAAAAGTAGCCCATCTAAAATTACTCAAGAATGAGAATTACGTCATGATAATTATTCTACCTTATACCCTCCAAATTAAAAATATAGCTTACATTAGTGAAATTGGTTCTAAGGGGCAAAAATCTAGCTGTGACAATATGTTAACACTTAGGTTATGTTACTAACAAGCTATGGTTGTTCCAAATCAAGCTTGTGCAGCATGGATAGAATAAATGCAATTTGTGAATGTATTTAAAAATGTAAGATTCTGTAGTAATTATAATTGTTGTAAATGTAGTTCTGTTAGTTATTCTTTAAGACTACACTGCGATTTCAGTCATCAGTCAGAAGGCTCATCTTCTCATCATGCAGTCTAAAGAGTCTCTCAGTATGCATGTAATGATTTGCATCATCTTGGACATTTTTGATGCTTCCACACTGTAAATATTTGCTGCGTTAATAAAGAGTCTGTATCTGTGGGGTCGGAAGATCTGTCTGATGCAATTTCTTCTATGTGTGATTTGATTAGAGGATTACGGGATTGATTATTCTACTTGGCCAATCACAGTGGACAAGAAAAAATAAACATATAAAGTAGTGACAGAAGGTTGAAGGACAATAGTGCAGGAAAAAGTACAGATAAAAAACAAAAAATTTTCCTTTTTTTACTAATTAATCAAGTACAATTCCTGAGAAAAACTACTCAATAAAAGTAATTTGAATATTTGTAATTTGTTTCTTTACTCCACTGGTAAAATGTTATTTAAATTTAAATAATAGCTCACAATATTACTGTTGTTTGCAGTTGAAATGCAGACTTGGTGAGCATCTGAGATTTTTTTCAAAACCAATTTTTTAAAATCACACCGAACCCAAACTTCTAAAGGCAGAGGAATCAACATGTTTGCGATGCTATTTATTTTCTTTGTCTCGGAGCATGACTGAAAAAATTGCCTCAAAGCTCTCTGATCTATGAATAATAGAGATGTTTTTGTCTGTGAGGAACACAGAGGACTGTATGATGGAGGAATCCACATCAGCATCTCGCTCACATTATTAGATTATTTTCCTCTGTGAAAGAAGAGCGCATATTTTTTTTCTGAAATGTTCAGATGTGGTTTAATTTTTTACTCTGTAAATTTAGACATAAAAGCACTTCTTTACAGATCTGCCATCTTAGGATGACAGCAACCCACACAAACAAACAAATACAACACTCAACGCTGGCCAGCATCCAAAGTGCACCATCATACAGCCTTTTCAAATACAGCTCACTAAAAAATGTCAAGTGTGCATATAAACATCACAGAAAAACCTGTCAAAATTTCGATGACAGCAGCAATTCAGAAGCTGCTATTTTTATTTTCTAACAAATCACTGTATAAACAAGATTCTGAACCAACCAACAACTCAAATCCATAGGAAAAACACATTGTTGTATAGTTTTACACACTACATTTTGAATAGCTTTACTGTTGCTACTCTTATTTACCTGATATTAGCGAGCTAAATGCTATTTTAAGCTAGCGAACCCCAATGAACTTGTTTGCTAGCTACACTCTCGAAAAATAAAGATACAAGAGTTGTCACTAAGGTTGTACCTTTTCAATAAGTACATATTTGTAGTCAAAGGGTTTGTATTGGTACCTCCAAGGTATTTAATGGTACCTAAACATTTCAAGAGATACACTTTTGTACTTTTTAGATACTAATATGTACCCTTGAGGTATTAATAAGGACCCTTTAGTTACAAATGTATACCTTTTGAAACAGTACCACTGCAGAGACAGCTTGTGTACATTTATTTCTGAGAGTGTAAGAGTGTTGGATCAAACAGTGAAGTTTGATCATCAGGAACATTACAGAAGTGACAACTGAAGCATGCTAGCAGGAGGCATTCAAGCTATTTGTTGTTCATTTTCTGTATCAGTTGAGCTTGGCTGGTTTAGTTTGAGATCGCAGTGGAAATGCAGCTGTATTACTGGCCATTGCACTGCCTACACGGTCAGCAGACAAAAGACAGTGTGGATTTACAGGGAGCCATGAGTCATAATCCAGCTCCAGGGGCTCTAAAACCGCCAGTTGCCCTTCACTGGATGGTATCAAAGCGAAACACCTTTGAACTCTTTACTGGCCATGAAAATAGTAACCCAGCAAACACACAGAAAAAGGCCAACTGGAGATGCAGTTACACAATCTATTCTGCAGGGGCACTTGGATTAGCAAATTACCTTTTTATACCACAGCATGTGTAGGCGTCCCTCTGAATGCAAGACAAGCAGAGACAAGTGGAAATATTGCTCTCAGTTTATTTGCCTTAAAATCTGCACACAGTCATAAAAGTGTAGCACTGATTTTAAAAGGGTCGCTCGCAAAATGCTCATGCACTTATCTCCCCTTGGCACAGATCTCAGAGCAATGGTCAGGATGCACCACGTTATTGGGTTTTACAGTGTGCAAACTGCAATTAACCTCCTGTCTTAACTATAATGCTGAATTATGTCTTTTGCTGGGCTTTGCATTATGACGCCCATGAAATGGTGGAGCAGATAGTGCCCTTGGTCATGCACCGATTCTCTGCTGCCCACGCAATAACCAGACCTGATACAGCATTTCATAAGGGATCAATATCTGAAGCTGTCAGACCTGCTGCTAAATGACTGTGGTCTTAAACGCAGTAGACAAGAAAAGTCAACTGACTCAGGCACAGTACCTAAAAAGGTAGGTGTCTGCACCAATTGAATGTACAAAAGTGGTTTTATATACATAGAAAGCGTACTACTTTAATGTTTCAAATATCATTTGTAAACATAAATATAAAAAACATGCACTGCCATCATTCAGCAAAACTTATTTGTATTAAAAATTAAATAACATTTTCTGACCTGTAGTCAATACAATGTATTAAATAATAAGTAATCATACTGCATTTTATCATGCTTTCAATTAAATTGTGTTACTTGCAAATAAGTAAAACCAAGCAGTTTAAAGAATAGTGGCAAAGAACAAAGATTTTGGTGCTACATCGTGATCCCTCAGTTAATGTGTCATCAAATGATTCTTAAGCTAAATAAGACTCACAAGATTGACTCATACAACCAGGCTCATTCTGAAAACGTACACCTATATACATTTCTGATAAGCACCAAATATGTCCCAGGAGCTACGTTTTTTATAGTTTTTGTTTTTGCAAATCCACTAGAGGGTGCTGTGTACGCTTTTTTCAGATCTCAAATTTCTCTCGCAAGTGCCATTCACGCCTGATTTCTCACGTAAATCTACCAGAGGACGATGTCGACTGACTGAATGACTAACCGATTGACTGACCCACCCTCCTCTTTCACTAAACCCAACCAATAGTGTTTTCAAAAACACCAATTGACCCGCCCACCCACTTCCCTAAACCCAACAACAGTTTTAAAAAGCAATTGAGAAAAAGAAAATCCCTTGCCTGATTTTTACTACGTTTTCAGATTCTAATGTTTGGCTTCTGTTTTTGTTTTACTCGCTTTCTGGCACCATTTTTCACCTGAATCGAACCTCGTCATTGTGGTCAACTCCTCTCTGCGTCTCAAGTCTGCTGACATACATGGTGAGCTACTGGACAAACTGGTAACAGCGGGAAAACCGTCCATACGGAAGTCAGCTGGTGAGCACGAAAAGAAACGGCATCATACCGCTCTTTGGCGTTCGTTTTAAAGACGAAATGCAGCCATACGTACTTCTGACTACATAATTCGCGATCTCCAGAAATGTATATAGGACTATGTTTTCAGAATGAGCCTATGTTGGACTCATATGTAGCTATTGTTACACCAAATGATATTTTAGTCTGTCTTCAGTAAATCAAGGTAAAAAATATGATATATTTTATAATCTTTTTTATAATAATACTACTAATAATAAAAGTTTCACCCACTCATATGTGTAGTTTTTACAATATAGAGGACTTAATGTCCTACACAGAGAGGAAACAGGACTTTTATTGACAAAACTTTAACAGTAATGGCCATTTGTCTGCATATAGCTGCCAAGCTATCGCGGTAAAAGCTTAAGATGGCAATAACATTTCAACCAAGCCTCCTTGGCAAAACAAACCTCTAGAGGGCTAAAAGCAAGTCCCAGGGAAGGAATTTCAATGGCCGCCTAACCCTATTGTTCCCTGACCTTTATAAGTTGTCGTTTGCCAGGGGAATAACATTATTGCAACATTAAGAAATGCACACATTCATATAAAAACAATGTGGATGCGGTGCGACCAGCAGGTGGTCATTAACCGTCGAAGAGTCTTCCCAAACCACCCCAACACCCTCTTTCATGTCCACATACTCCCTGCAAACTATCAGCCGCATTCAAAACTCCACAGTTCCTCCCCCTGGACTACCCCCATCCCCACAACAACTCCCAGTGCACACCATTAGCCCTGTTCCCAAGAGACACTGAGTTAACTGTTTAAGTTTACGAGCATGTACACTTTCGGCAACAATCAATCAACCTGCTCCTTTTTATTCCCTGTTTGAGGTGCAACATGGAGGTCGTTGTTTCTCAAAGAACACATTTTTACCGGAGTGGCATTTAAGGATTGAAAGACCAAGAGGAAAACGGAAACAATGGGGTCACCAACCGTAGTTCAGTTGACGAACACACACACACACCACCAAAAACGCATCGACACACAGTCCAAACACACACACATGCAGTCTAAACACACACTGTCTGATTAGCATTTCAATAGCATGACCCCCTTCCCCTCCAACAGATTACCAGACAATCCAGCCAGGCTCTCTAGTCATTCATTCAACTTGTCATTCAAGGGCAGGTGTAGCGTTTTGGAAAGACAGGCTGGATGTAAATTCCAGCACACCCAGGACGCTCGTACTGTAGTAAAATAAGTCAAATTCCACAAATATAGTCACTATAGTTTCATTTAATGAACTTTAACTCCCCACACTTGATTTGTGGTGATATGAACCCGACCATTGGGTTGAATTTTTAACCAAGTGCTTGGGTTTGTCCATATTTGACTGAGATTTTGATATTTTTTGTGGTGCTGGGAGTCAAAAATGTGAAAATCTGACCACCTAAGCACACTGCTGATTGAAGATATGCTCAGATATTTTTAAAACACCTACAATGATGACTACACTTATAAAAATAACACTACTTAAGACAATAAATATCATTTATATAATCACTGTTCCAACTTATATACACTATAATAAAAAGAAATAGCATTTTTATATGACATAAATAGCTTTTTAAGGTAACCCTGCTTGTTACAGTACAGAAATGAGGATCAGAGAAGATCATTAAAGCACATGAACAATGGACTTGGCTGCAGCAAATGCTTGCACATGCTAGTTTTCTCATCTCATACCCCTCCGCTCAATACTGAAGATCCATCTCCTCCATCCTCTCTGTCCGTGCCGGTTAAGCCCTCGTCGGCTGAGGACGTCCAAGACTTGGTGTCCGCGTCTCCCTCCAGGATCCCCACCCTCGCCACAGTCCAACAGGTGAAATATCAGTGTCCACTGTTGTCAAATTTGCGTGTTCCTCTGGACGTGTGGCTCCCGGTACCTCCACTTATAGCTGGCACTGCTCCAAACCACCTCAGTCCTCCTCGCACATGCACATACACACACACTCAGTCACTCCAACCTGCAGCGAGCGATCATGCGGCCACACACAAACACATACAGACAGAGACGCTACTGATCTGGCAACAGTTGTTGGGTTTTTTGGCCACTCCTCCCAGCAAATCACCACCCCTACTCCTGCCTGTCACATTCCCTCCCTCTCTCGCTCTGCCTCATTCTCTAGGTTGTTGCTAGGAAACTATTCAGCTGAGCCGTCCCACCGGCGTGACATGGAGAGGAGCATGAGTGTATCCCTCGCAACACACACACACAGTTATCTTTAAGCCTAACCTCAGCTGTGCTGGATAATACGCACAATTATGCATAATTAACCTTCGCCTCATTTAAGTAACATAATAAAGAAAGCAAATAGATAAATAAGGTACAGATGAATCAAAGAATTAGAGGGGTTTAATCATGCAGTGGCCTGAAAATAAATCAGGCAGCAGTCTAATGATGCAAAAGAATGTTCTTATTAAGCCATAAGGTTGCCATTTTTTAAAATGCCTCCTATAGAAGCTACAAAATCTGTGTAAAGTGTAAAGAATCACGGTGTAAAGAATCACGTCCAAGTAGAGGTACATTTTTAACCCTTTAACTGCCCCACCAAGAAAAAAAACTCATAATGTCGCTTCAACAAATCCCATAATTTCTAAAATATTACCCTCTACCCGATGGTTGATATGTTGGCTTATGGTAAAAGTACTGAAATTAATACATATACTATGAAAATTTTTTAAATATGAAGTGTAAGACCAATTTATTTAAAAACATATTAAAAAAACACTTTTTACTACTACACACTATGAACCATTAATTAAGCATTAGCAAATAGTGAACTCATCATCTGTTAAGCATTAACTCTACATTAATAAATGTTAGTAAGTAGTTTATAACTGCAGCTACAAATGGTCTGTTCTTGACAAAAGCAACGTGTAATGTGCTTAATAATTGTGTTTTCATACTTTGTTAATGGTTTATTTTTTATTACTAAATTAAATATTGCATTATTAACAAACTAGTTATTTAAGAATATTTGGTGCTTTTTAAGATCATTTAGAATGTGTAAGTAAATGATTAATAAACTATTCAAGTGAACATTTATAATTCTTAATATTCAGTAGCATACTAATAGTTAATGTGTATGTTAACAAATGCTTTATTAACTCAACTTCATCCAGTTTTGTAACCTAATCTAAAGTGAGGACTATTTATGCTTTAACAGAGCTTCTAAAGTGCAACAGCATTACAGAGACAGGACAAAAAACAGATAATAAATATATTTTGAAAACAGAAGTAGTGAATGCATATAAACAAATTGACAAGTGTAAGTACAGGTATATTACTATATACAAGATCACATGTGCAGCTGTTATGTGCAAACTGGCATGTAAAGTATGTTGTTAAATAAATAAGTGTACAGTGCTCAGCATAATTGAGAACAGCCCATTTTGAAAATGAATATTTGCATCCATTTCTCAGTGAATATAGGCAGTGTATTTTCATGCATTTAAGCAAAACAGATTTATTAAACAGATATATTTATTAAAATAATATTTTAGTCACCAAACATATTTAGAAATTGAAAGAGAATACAAATAAATGCAAGCAAAATATTGTAAAGAAATTACAACCTACAAAATTTCAACAAACTTTTTCACTTTTTCATTTTGTTTGCTTCTCTTGGTTTTTCCTCTTTTAAAATTTTGTATTTGTATTTTTCTATAACATATAAATTTGGGTGTACTAGTTTTTGGACTGTTATCGTAAGTTATTTTGTTAGATAAGCTCCAGATTTGGCTTCAGTACTGACTAATCTAATGTATATGCACAAATATAATATTGTATAGCTTCCTATTAAAATATGAACTAAAAAGAGAGATTTGTGAGGGCTGTACTCATATATGCTGAGCACTGTAAATGTGTATAAAAAGTAGTGATGTTTGTTTCACAGTTACAAAGTTGTTCATGAGATGGCTTGCCTGAGGGAAGAAACTGTTTGTGTTGGGCTGTTCTGGTGCACAGTGCTCTGTAGCGTCGACCTTTATCCATTTTGTTTTCATAACAGATTGACATTACAGTACAGAATACTTTATTTGACATTATCTTTACAATCCTATGCACATTTGTTTTTGGTGTCATAGAACAGAAGGAGTCTTTCAATCCATGTCTAAATCATGTGTAATCAGTTGTCTCAGATAACCAGGTCAGGTAAGGTATAATTATTTTAAACTTTCATATAATCTGCTTACATATTGGCAACAAAGCACAATTAATGCATGAAAATTCTTACACATTGCCTTATTATAGTTAGTCAGTGGTTTAGCAATAAAATTAAATTAGGAAATTAACCAGAGTAGGCTTTAATAACTAGAGTGGTGTTTTGACTGATTTATGAAATATCTTAAGAGCTTCTTTAATTAGCACTTCTCATGAATTCACAGCAGCAGTGAGCTCTTGCTCAAGGCAAAGACGGGTAAAATAAAAATCTAATCAATGGTGGGAATTAACGCGTGTACATTCACACTTCCACAGCTGCGACAGTGAAGTCTCGCGTATGCCACGCTATGCATATGTGCGAGGTTTGAGATGCATGTTTATGCAGGTGTATAAAATGTCCATGTGTGTGTGTGTGTGTGTGTGTGTGTGTGTGTGTGTGTGTGTGTGTGTGTTAGAGAGAAAGAAGAAGAGCAATCCTCCTCCTTTCCACCTCTCCGCTGTGTATCAGTCATGCCCCACTTTCCCATGATTCCCATGAGCTCAATGCAGCAACAGCAGCAGCGCTGGCTGTTAGATTCTGTTTAGTTTTAGTACAACAGCTCAAACCGGACCCACTTTCCACTCACGCTCCAAACTCTTTTTTGTCAGAGCTATAAAACCCCTTTATACCAACTCAAAACAGACTGTCCACAATCTTTGTGATGCTGCAGGGATGCAGATGTAGTCCGAGCTTCAGCTGAGATGATGGAAGAAAGAGCAAGAGGGAGGGTGGAAACACTAGCGAGGATGCTTTTAGATTAGGAGGGTGTTGGCTGCAGACGAAGAGATGTTCACACACTGCTATTCGGCTCCTGATGCTGTTTACACACACAAAGCCAGTCTATTTCAGAGTGTTTTACAGGTTTTAAAAATACTGCAATGTGAGGCAGTTGTTATTTCAGGCAGGTGTGGTTGATCTCCGCCTGCTTCCTCTTGTCAGGTCTCAGAGGACACACTTTTTGTAAGAAAAAAATAAATAAACAAGTGTAATTTTACCTCACTGTTGGAATATGAAGCATAGTGTTAGACCATTTTTATTTAAACAGCTTGAGCTTTAGAAATAAATGCGAGTGGTGCTTGACTGCATATGTAGCTGCTATGATGGTGTGTGTGGGTGTCAAATGTGCAATTGCAAAGGTGTTCTGAGTGTTTTAGTCAGTCCCTATTTGCTTGCTTTGTGTGCTTTAGGCACTTTCACATTGAACGTGATTGAAGAGCATGTAGCTGACTGTACAACATGATGACATTCTTGATTCAAAACAATAGATCCCTATGGAGTTAATTCATACCCCCAAAGCAAGTTGACAAGTGTGTTGATTTTTCACCTGTCCCCCTGCTATAAAATAGGTCATCCAGTTCAATTTGCGTTTTAGATTTCAGTTGCACGAAGGAGCTAGGCTGGTGGCACTAAAGCACAGAAAGCTGTTTTGAAAACAGTGTAGATGCTGGAAAAAAAAGAGTTTCAGAATGGATTGAATGTACACTCACTGGCCACTTTATTAGGTACACCTGTCTAACTGCTCGTAAACGCAAATTTCTAATCAGCCAATCACATGGCAGCAACTCAATGCATTTAGGCATGTAGACATGATCAAGACGAACTGCTGCAGTTCAAACTGAGCATCAGAATGGGGAAGAAAGGTGATTTAAGTGGCTTTGAACGTGGCATGGTTGTTGGTGCTAAATGGGCTGGTCTGAGTATTTCAGAAACTGCTGATCTGCTGGGATTTTCACGCACAACCATCACTAGTGTTTACAGAGAATGGTCAGAAAAAGAGAAAATATCTAGTCAGCAGTAGCTCAGTGGGCGCAAATGCCTTGTTGCTTTATGTAATTCACCTCATAGCTGGTTAGTCTGGTTCGTTAAAAAGCTTTGGCAAAGACTTTAAAAAATCTTTGTTAAAAAATTCTTTCAGATCAAGCCCTACTAAAAAAGCAGGCAGGCACTAATAAAGTTTATAAGCGCTTGCAAGTTGTTTACTGCACAGAATTTTAATACTAGATCTGATGCGTTGTTCAATCTAACACTAATAGTGAAGCATAGAGAGCATGTACATCAGTATACCAACATTGACATAAGACAGAAAACATTTAAGCTGTTAATTAAAACAGCACTTCTGAATTAAAACAGTGTAATGTGAGTGACTGCTTGAGGCTTTCATTTAGAAAATGAAGCCTCCTTCTCTGTGTGGATACTGTATGAGCTTAGCTTTTATCTCTTCTAACTTCCTCTTTTCTCTTTCCTACCCTTATTGTGATCGACAACTGGTAGATTAGGAGTACTGGAATGTGAGAAAAGACAAGGAGAATGGAAAATAAGAGCGGGGGAGCTTCAAACATCACTTTTCAATCAGACCCAATGAGCCAAAAAGCACAGGAATCAGGCGTAGCATATGTAAACCGGACAACAGCACATCGACCATCCATTGAAGAAACAATCAAAACAAATGTCACCATCCCTCAAGCAAAAGATGCTCAAGCGAAACTTCAAACGCCACTGGTGTAAGGCAGAAAGCATTGGAAAATGAAGGGAGAGAGCAAGAGGCAGACAGACGAGCAGGAGGGAACACAGTGAACACAGGCTTGGCAGTTTGGTCACAGTGTGAATACAAATGACTGTATTCCTCATCCCAAACCAGGGGTCTCAAACGATGGATTGCAATGAAGAAATGGTTCGTTGTGACAGGCTCAAAGACACCAAACAACAACAAATCCAAGAAATAAAAGGCAATAATCCAATAATTGTGCAATGCAACTACACAGGACAACACAGATTACATTAAATATGTAGCAAAATGCAGACCTTTGTTGATTTTTAGAAACTGGTTTAAACTGCATTTAAGCAAATATTTGCAAATATACTCTTAGCTAAAGCTATTAAAAACATTAATTTTATTAAAACATTATTTAACAAATTAAATATATACTTAATATTACGTAAACGTGAATTGCTAAAAACACAAAGTTGAATAAAAATTTGAGCAAGAAAAATATTTTAGAAAATGACCACAGTTTTAAATATTTCTGTATAGATTTTATTCATTTATTTAGTTACTAGAACCCAATTCAAACAAATAATCATAAATATCATGAATGATTCTAACATAATACCAACAAGGCCATTTTGTTTGTTGCTTTACACTGAATAATTTAATATTGTTTGATATACATGTTCAATGTCAAATATGAGTCCTGAAGAAAACTAGTTGAGAACCACTAGTTAATTCCAACCAAACAGTTCGCTCCAGGCAGCTAAAAAGACACTAAATACAAATCAGCAACCATAAAGATCGGAGCTCTATCCTCATGATGCTCTTTGAGGTTTCATGTCTTTATTAATGAGTACAAAACATAAGTGTTTAAAATTACAACAAAATGGCAATAACATTGACACTGGAACTGCCAGAAGAGAATTAGATTTTATAAAAATAGCTATAGCAGTCAGTGGCAATAGCCTAGTGGTAAAGAGCCCCGAAATAGAGCACTGAGGTGATCAAGGTGACCTGAGTTTGATTCCCGGTTCAAGATCCTTTGCCAATCCTTCCCTTCTCTCTCTGCTCCTTGTATTCCTATCTCATCTCTACTGACCTATAATAAAGGTGAAAAATCCCTTAAATTATATTTAAAAAATGGCCATAGCAGTCATTCTGATTGTTCATATAAAAAAATTCATACAAAGAAATTCACATCATAAGTACATTTGAAGTTTCTATTGATATTTTAGAATTAACCATTTGAACGTCTGTTGTCATATTTTATGAAGTCATTACCCTAAAAAAAATTTTTTTTTTTTGTAAAATAGCCTATAATTGAGTCTAAAGTTGTGTACCCTACTTTGCAAGCAGGAGAGCATGTTTTTAAAGCTGCTCCTAATATACATCTAATGAGGGATGTTATGAAACATTTGGTACTGGAGACAAATTCTATAAAATCTGCTAACCTTTCATAGATTATTTTAAAGATCTAAATTCTACAGGAAACAGTTAAATTGAAAAGGATTAGACTGATTTAGATTAAAACTGAAGATCAGTGTTTTGTTTTTATTCTTTATTTATTTTGCTTTGTATTTAATTATTTTTTTATTTACATATTGTATTCATGTATTATTATTTAACTTATGGATGTATTTTGTATCTATTATTGTCAATTGTTGTGTAAATGTTTGTTGGACCAAATTTGTAAGTCATTGTGTTTGAATGTTAAAAAAAAAACAATAGAGAAAGTTAATAGAAAAAACAAAAGTCATGTTTTAGCGATCAGAAAGACAAATGCATGTGGTCAATTTGACCATTTAGGCCAGGGGTGTCCACACTCGGTCCTGGAGGGCCGGTGTCCTGCAGAGTTTAGCTATAACTTGCTTCAACAAACCTGCTAGGAAGTTTCTAGTATATCTAGTAAGTGTTTAATTAGCTGGTTCAGGTG